>NW_015169237.1:0-270 GCF_001447785.1 Gekko japonicus | reverse complement strand
CTGGGGAGGGCTTTACAGCATTGTAGGCCACCCCCGAAAAGGCCCCGTCCTTGGTCGGTATTCCAGGTCGGGCCGCTAGCTTCGGGTTCGGAAATACCTGGAGATTTTGGGTTGGAGCCGGAGGAGGATGGGGTTTGGGGAGGGAAGGGACTTTGGCGGGTATAATGCCATGGAGCCCACCTTCCCAAGCGGCCATTTATCTCCACGGGGACAGATCTCATTTGCCTTGAGAACAGTTGTCATCCCAGGAGATGTCCAACCACCGCCTGG
>NW_015169236.1:308716-333166 GCF_001447785.1 Gekko japonicus | reverse complement strand
GCCTTAGGTTTGACACCCCTGGCCTAGAGATTTACTTTTAAAAAGTAGCTAGGAATTCAAATAACCTGGTACACATGTTGTTATAACATTATATCAATATAATAAGATTCAATTGCTGATTTTAAAACCCTGAAAAGCTCCAGTGGCCTGGGGGAGGGGATGGCCACCACCCACAGTTGGGGAGGGGGGGAGACAAACTGATGGAAAACCTGCCATGTGGAAGCCCAGTAGCCACTGTTGTTGCAGTAGCAACAGGAAAGCACACAAGCCTATCCTTGTGTGGAAACCACCATAATTAACCTCATAAATCCCCGTTAAGTCTCATTGGCCCTCCACCCGGGTTTATTTATTCCGCAGTGACATGATCAGACACCCAGTGCTCACCCCACGGTCTGCCCTCCGGATACTTGCCAGCGCGAGAGGGTTTTTTTTTTTTTTTAAAGAATCCTCACTTGTGCATGTGCATAAGTATTTATTCGTTGACTTCCATGTCCGCACACTGATGTGATGGGTGAATGCATTTGTGCGCCTATGCTCCTAAGCGTCTATACGCATATTGCTAACTGCTCTTTAAAAACAGCGCCGTAAGTGAACCCCCAAGCGAGGAGGTTCACTTTGTGCTGGAGTGGTCAGACATCTGGAAATGTGTGGTGATAACAATACCTTCCACAAAACAGGGACTTTTTCTGGTGTCAGGAAAGTCAGCAGTGACACGGGGGGGGGGGGGGGGGGGAGTGATGACTGCAATGCAGGATACCTCCTCTGAAGTCTGGACACACTTTTTTAAACCGGAGGGGAGAAGTGGCAACAATGGATCAAGAAGCCCATCTGATCACACCCATTGAATTCTTTTGGCAAGATGTAATTTGCTCCCAATACACAAATACACAGAAAAGCTTAAAGGTATTCCTTGGACTGCAATAAATTGTTCTTGTGCATCTGGAGCAATAGAAATCATCTCAAATGTGCTGTTACACCGCCCTTTGTTTATTGAAGCTAGGTATGATATATTGGGATCTCTTATCAACTCTTACGCTCAGTGCTCTAGTAATTATATTAGTCTGAAATGGTTGTTTTCAAATGATGTGGGCTGGCTGGAAGCTGTTGCTAGATCTCTTGCATATGTTTTTAAATGATCTCAGTGTTTATTCTTTTATTGATTTGCTCTATTTTTGTTTTATCTGTAATCCCGCTAACGTATGGCTGAAGGGACTGAACATAAAAAAATTTTTTTGAAAGAAACTCCAGATGCTACTTAGGGTTGCCAGGTCTGATCATCACACCCGTGGGGGAGGGACTTTCCGGTAGTGGGGGGAAGCATCGTGACGTGGATGCTAAACAGGAAGTGACGTAGGCACGTTGGCAGCGATGCTCTGGTTTTGGGGCAAAACTCTATGGTAGAATTTGCTTCAAATCATAGAACCAGCGCGCCACCCCTGTCCCCGATGGCCCCAACGTGCCTATGTCACTTCCAGTTTTTGTAGGCATGTTGTGATGATTTCCGGGTTCCTGCTGGTAAGAGGGGGTGATTGGGGGGAGAGGAGCGCCTTAAAGCGGGAGACCCCCACCCACACCAGGCAATCTAGCAACACTAATGGTACCTGACAGGACTGAGTTCAAAGGCCAGAAAAATATGGGGCTTAGAGAAGTAAGAAATAATATCATTGTTAATGCCCATGCAAAAATAATATTTAATGCAGCTTGCATTCTACAAGTATGGACATGCAAGGGTGGCCTCAGGCTAGCTGAAGTGTGTGAATGGGAAACACCAACAGCCCAGAACTCTTCCACATGCTTGGCTTATTCTCTGCTGAGCTACCGGACACTGTTAGGAGGCAAACTTCAGGTCATGAGCTCTTAACAACAAATACACGAGGCCTTTAATAGTAATTATCTGTATATAACCTTGGACTGTGAGCAAGCTTTCTTTCTCTTAAGTACCCTAGCAGTTGTATGCCCACAAGTTGTTAAATTGCCTGACACCAGAAGGTGGCGTTTTCTTGGCAAATATAATCCCAAAAAGTGTCCTTGTTTACAAAGTGCTAAGCGCAACAATGCTTTTTACAGAATGGTGGAGTTTCCATGATGTCTGTGGGTCAAAGCTGAGGGTTAGGATTCAGAATACCAAAGAGCAGTGAAATGAATGCAGGCAAGTCCTTATCCTCAAGAGCTTTGGAAGTTTATGCCCCTCTACAGTAAATTCCATAAAATCTTCTCATTTTTAGGAGGTCCACAAATTTGAGAAAGCCATGATTTTAAAAAGTATTGCCATTCATTTTGCTGGATACCTATTCATTGTAAATATTTATTATATGAATTCCATCTTTTTTTTAAAAAAAAAACAACTAAGGCCATGTTGTTACCAGTGTTCCCTCTAAGCTGAGTTGGTGTGAGCTAGCTCACAGTTTTTTAGCCTCCAGCTCACACATTTTTGTCTTGGCTCAGGAAGGATGGCTCCAGAGCAAACTGATTTATGCAGTAGCCCAATCGCTCACTCACAACTTTAATGCCAGTAGCTCACAAAGTAGAATTTTTGCTCACAAGACTGCGCGGCTTAGAGGGAACATTGGTTGTTACTCATAATTATTATTATAGTTACCTCATTTTCATGTTTCACATGAGTGTTAAGCTGTATCTTCTCAGTTTTGTAGAGCCTGAAAGTCTCTCAGCAAGCATTCATCAGAAATTGGTCTGGAGGAAGTCAATCATTGTTGCCACTTGTCCTGAAATAAACCAGCTAGACCAGTTTTCCTCACTGGAAGCTGGTTTGCAGAAGAAGGTTCTCAATTTGCTTGGGGAAGTCTTCCTCAGCTGGTTTTTCCTCCTTGTCCTTACTAGGCTTCTTTAAAAAAGCATGGCAACTGGCAAGCTACACATGTTGTCAAATAACCAAAATGACTGAACTGAAGGAAGCCCCATTGTTACTGGTCATGAGTGACACGCTTTTGAGGAGTTCTGGGTAGGGTTACCAATTGCCTGGAGGGGGGGGGGAAGGTCCTGTCTTTTTAAAAGAGGCTTAATGGGATGTTATTTACCATGTGCTCATTCCCAAATGCTAAAGCCTCTGTTAAAGGGACAGAACATTTTCTCCAGGCCTGTTGGCAATCCTAGGTGGGGGTATTTTGAGGAGCATTTGCTGTGAGTTTGGAGGGCATTCAGGGTAAATAAGAAATGTCTTTGTGGTAGGTTAAAGAAGTGTGGACTGGGATAGGTTTGGGGTGGATTTGGGGTAGTCGGTAGCAGGGTCAGTAGGCACAGTGCCTAGGACTCCTGATACTTTTAGGGGCCCATGAAAATGTTTTAATTTATTTTAAAATTAGAAAAAAAAATGAACTGTTAGGACTGAAGACCCCTACATACTTCAACTACTTCAACTGTTTGGTGTAAAGACAAATATAATTCAGGCTGGATTATATTAGTCTTTATACCAAACACAATCGTAAAATATAATTTTTAATATTTTTTATGGAGGAAGGGGCCCACGAGGGCAAAAGTGCCTAGGGCTCACGAAAGTCATAATGCATTCCTGGTTGGTAGCTTGGGCAACTTAACTGCCTGCTGTAACTCGTAGGGATGCCAGCCTCCAGGTGGGACCTGCGGATCCCATAGAACTACAGGTTATCTCCAGGCTACAGAGATCAGTTCCCCAGGAGAAAATGAACACTTTGAAGGGTGGACTCCATGGTACGGAGGTCCCTGTTCTCCTCAGACTCCATTCCCCAAATCTTCAGAAGTTTCCCAACCTGAATCTGTCAACCCTACACACACACCCCTGCTTATTGCGCCTGCAGGAGGATCTGGGGGGCATTCTGGGACATCCCTGACGCGATGACATTACCCAGAAGTGACAACACATTGAGGATGTTGCACAACGAGCTCTGGTTTGCAGGTTATGTCTCAAAGTGCGTATACTGAAAATGTACCAGTGTAGTGCTGTGTGACATGCCCAAATGAGGCGCACACAAGTATCAAACATGTACAGCCACTAGAACCCCACCAAAATTCACCAACCATTTTTGTGCAGTTCTAATTTTTTCTTAGGGAGCCCCCTGAATCCTTCCAGATGTTATAGAACCAACATATGGTTGAATTTTTAAAGCTTGAAACCATGGCAGCTACATTTCACATTTTCAATGCAGCTACATTTCACAAGAAGACAGCTGCCTCTGTAATGGTTTGGACCTAACCAGCTTTTCTGCTGGTGAAAAAGGGAGCATGGGATCCCCTTTAACATCCAAAAAAAGGCTATGCTGGGAATGATGGGTCAGGGCTGGCATGAGCATATCCCAAAGTGGGTCAGCTGCTGAGGTCCAGGGTTTCCAGCAGGTTGCTGCCTCCTCACCCTTTCACGTGCCTGTCCACGGTTGCCAGTCCTGCCCCACCACTTGTTTCCCACCACTGCTATGAGAAATGTTTTTAAAAGTCAGTCCTCTGTAGGAATTGCTGAAAAGTGTATGGTTTTACCATAGAGGTTCTAACTGTTCCTAGAGAGGTGTGATGCCACATCCAGGGAAAATGTTGTCACTGGCCACCCCCATCTCCCTGCCCCTTCTAGTTGCCTAGCCAGGCTTGGCAACTAGGGTTGCCAGCTTCCAGGTGGGAGCGGGCGATTCCCTGATTTCATGGGAAAAGCACTGCCCCCAACTGGTGACCAGAGAGTTTTGCCCAAAATACCAGAGCGTTGCTGCACGATGTCCCCAGAATGATGATGTCACTTCCGTCCGTGTGATGTCATCCGGTCAGGGACGTCGCATGTGGCGACATCACCCTGCCCCCCCCCACTCCCAGAAAACTCCCCCACACGCACACACCGGTGAGAGTGCGGGATCTGGCAACCCTCCTCCCTGCCACCCACTTGCTTACAAGCCCTCTTACCACCTGTGATCCCAGCATGTGGGTTGGGCTTCCTGCTGGGAATGTAGCTGGTGGGAGGGAAAAGGAAACATGGGGGAAGGATATGCAAGTGTTCAGGGTAATGGGACCCTGGGCACTTTGCCCACCCCCACCACCCAACCTGGAACCAGCATTGTCATGGGACCTGCATAGACAAAAGCCATGAAGGACAGGGGCTGTAGCATTGAAGGGAATTGAGTGAGGTGAAAAGCTGGCTGGATCTAACCCAATACAGTAACAAAAACTGGTGCTGAAAAATGATTGTATTTTCTGAAACACACTGGAATCAAGTTCAACAGAATTTATGAATATGGTGAATCAGTCTGATGATTTCTTATTCTTTTGTACTTGACCTAGTATAGTTTTGGCACTTTTGGCTATCACATGGACTACTACCAGTGACTCAATAAACTGAATTTTGCCAATAGGGAAGTATTAACTGTGAGGAACTAGATCAGAACATTTCAAGTTACGTGCACGTCATGGTGGAAATTCACTATGATGCTGTGTGAAATATTACAAAAGGTCTAGAGGGGCAGACTTTTATCAAGCCATTTCACACACCATGCATGATCTTCTGGAGGAGCAGCTGGTCGCTGCATGGCAGAGAAAGAAAAATGCATTCATATGCACCACTCATACACCATCTGTGATATTTGGCTCTTTAAAAAAAAATGAAAGGACTGCTGTTTTGACTTCCAAACTTTTATAGTCAGCCAGGGAAGCCGCTGGAGATAAGTGGAAAGATTGACTCATGGATGACAAAGCAACACAGATGTGATGAAAGTCCTGGTTGCTACAGTTTAGTTCAGAGGAATTAGAGCACATTTTGGGTGTGATTTCAGGGAAGCTATTTGGAGAATACCGGAAAGGGTTTTTGTTTGTTTGTTGCTTGTTTATTCCGTCCTTACTCCAAGGAGCTCACAGCAACACAAATTGTTCTCCCTTCCCTATTTTATTCTTCTCACAAACCTGTGAGGCGGGTTAGCCTGAGGCAGATCTACTGGCCACGGTTACCTAGTGAGCGTCATCCCCCAGTGAGGGGAATCTGAACTCAACTTTTTTCTGTCCTAGTCAATCATTCTAACCATTATGCTGCACTGCCTTTTCTTACCCCCCCCCCCCACTGGCTATCTTAGGACTATGGAAGGGGATTGGAAGGGATGCTTGGGATTTAGGAATCAGTGTGGGGGCCATGTTTTAGTATAAGACTGGAACCGGCAGGACGAAACAAGGCTTTGTTTGGAATAACTGGAGAAAAATATTCCCCTTAAAACATAACCCCTAGACAAAAAAAATAATAAATCAGCTGGCCTGGAGAAAAATGTCCTGTTCCTTTAATGGAGGCTTACTGTGTAGAAATGAGGAGCTGAAGTTTTCTGTGGCATCCTGTATTAAGAGCAGAGCATTTCTCTCCAAGTCACTTGCCAACCCCACGAAGTGCATCATTTGGCTTGTAAACCAGTTGAAGACAGAAGTGGACTTTTGATTTTGTTTTTGATGCAAGAGACAAATACATGTAGCCTGCTGTGAGGCTAAGATGGGATAAATATAAACCCAAGTGCAATTTTCATTGCATGGTAGTCCCAGTGGTAGAAAAAGCTGAATTTCTACCCATTGGGCCAGCTGTTAAAGACACAGAGTTACTGCTCTACCTATGTGGGGGGTATGTGTAAAAAGTCCTCACTAAAAGAAGGGCAGGTAGACTTGCCAGCTTTTCACTATGGCCCTTTGACTATGCTTTTAATGCCAGTCTGCCTGCCACATGGAAATGAACCAGTAGACGTTTTTCTTAGCACAAGGGAGACAATAATGGGAAAGAGCTTTATGGGGGTTAAAGGTAAAGGTTCCTTTGCTCGAAAGCCAGTCGAATACAACTCTAGGGTTGTGGTGCTCATCTCCGTTTCAAAGCCGAAGAGCCAGCGCTGTCCGAAGATGTTTCCGTGGTCATGTGGCCAGCATGACTAAACACCAAGCCGCACGGAACGCTGTTACCTTCCTACTGAAGTGGTACCTATTTATCTACTTGCAATTTCTTGCTTTCAAACTGCTAGGTTGACAGGAGCTGGAACTAGAGACGGGAGCTCACTCCGTCTTGCGGCAACCCGGGTCTCGAACTGCTGAACTACCGACCTTCCACAGCCTGCAGTTCAGCGTCTTAACCACTTGAGCCACCACAGCTCCTTATGGGGGTTACTCTACTCTAAAAGTCACAGATCTCATTTTTCTCTCTTTCTGGTGCTGATGCTTGCTGGAACTTGGATCCAACTGGTAGTCCTGCCACTGATACTACCACTCTGTTTAGGGGTTGTTTTTAAGGGGAAACAAACAGAAAAGATTGCCACAGAAAAAACAGGACAGTTCCTTTCCCTTAAAGACTACTGCAGAAGAAGAAATTTTACTACATGCAGCTTTCCTAACCTGGCCAAAGTTCCCTCTTTTTTGACTCAAATGAAGAAGAGAGAGAAAGAACAGGAAATTAGAAGTGGGTTCACCATTGTAGATTGAGGCTTAAAGGCCAGTCCCAAAATTTAGGGCTGAAGAGTGCTGTGTTAACTTGGGAAGCAGGGATATCTGCTGGACTCCCCCTTAGGTTCCATTTCTCAAGTGTGTTATCTGGGTCAGGGAACAGGGTTAGATCAAGACCTGCAAAAAATCCTGTGCTGGATTTTTTTTTTAAAAAAAATCACACCCTTGGTTGATGATCCTGAGAGAGCAATCACTGTTTTCCCTTTTAGAGCCAGGGGTGTTGAACTCATTTCGTTTGAGGGCCAGATTTGACATAAATTGGACTTTGTTGGGATGGGCCATGTGTGTCATAAAACGTAATGCCATGTAGCAGAGATATAAACTCTTGACACACATGGCCCAGCCTGACAAAGTCCAATTTATGTCAAATCTGGCCCTCATAAGAAATTATTTTGACATCCCTGCCTTAGAGGTTCTTGTTTTTCCTTAGTTTTCCATCATTTGAATGTTTCATTGTTCCTGAAAAAGCCAGTTTGCTGCCCCCGTGCAGCTTTTTACTTGGAAATGAATCATATAGGAAGTAAAGGTTTATTTCCACATAAATTTGGATCAGAATCCATCCATTTGATCTACAAGCAAGAATTCCAGACTGTTATTAGTTTGGTGCTGCTGAGATGAAAACGGGGGGGGTTATTGTTGTCAACTCTAGGTTGGGAAATACCTGGAGGTTTGGGGAGCCAGGGGAAGACAGTTTGGGGAAGGGAGAAGGTTGCGTGGTATAATGCCATAGAATCCACCTGCCAATGTTGCCATTTTCTCCAAGGGAACTTAATCCTGTCGTCTACAAATCATTTGTGATTTCAGGAGATCTCGCTGCCTCACCCAGAGGTTGGCAACCCTTTGGGGCTAATAGTGATAGGGAATAAGGCTAAGCAGGTCTCCTACAAATCATTTGTGATTTCAGGAGATCTCCCTGCCTCACCCAGAGGTTGGCAATAAGCCTAAGCAGGTCTCATTTTTTATCCAACAGGCCACACTCCCAGGAAAATAGTCGTAGGAGTCTAATCATATTTACTGAGAGTGCAAAAATCTAAACGACACAGAACAATATCGAAGCTTTAGGCTCCCTTCGGCATATATCAAAGACTTGAACACAATAGCCTTGGCGTGGCCACGCCTCCGGACACACCCCACCCACTCACCCTCCTCCTTTCTTTCCGACGACTGAGTAGGCGGAAGAGTCTCGCGCCACAGTCCCTCCCGATTGGGCAAGTCTTTGCCAAGTGCACTTGGCCCCGCCCCCGATGATGTCGCAAAGGGAACCTTGTTACTGATTGGTTAGAACTGATTGTTACTGGTTGGTGGGAGGAGAGACACGCGCGGTATCGCTCCGGCCTTTTCCTGAGCCCTTCTGAAGGAGAGGCTGTGGTGAAGAGATAGGAGAAGGTGCTGGTTCTGCCGCCATTGTCGGCATCGCGATGACGTTCAAGCGGAGCCGAAACCGTTTCTACAGCACTCGCTGTTGTGGCTGCTGTCATGTCCGCACGGGCACCATCATCCTGGGCACCTGGTATATGGTAAGAGGGGGAATTTTAAGGAGGGAAATGGATAGATTCCTTCTCCCCCCCCTTTCTGTCTAGCGCGCATGTTCAGAAGAGGGAGGGGGTGCCGGCTGATGTTCCTCACGGCTCATATGTGTAGTTTCTCCAGTGACGTTGCCGAGTACTGCGGCTGCGCAAGGAGGAGGAGGCTTAGAATCCTGCAAACGTTGTGGAATGTTGCGCATGCGCATTGGCCTACACATGTGTCAGTAGGGCATAGGGCGAGAATAGGAGGATCTACAGGCCTTGGACTTCTGCTGTAGGTTCTGTGATGCAGTTGCAGCGCTTACTTCCAGGCCAGTTCAGTGTGGGTTTTTATAAGCCTGCTTAAAATTGTAAGCTGAAAGTGTAAGAAAAAAGGAAACATAATTCTACTCCTATGTAATCCGAAAGGGTAACGGTAGAGTTATTAATTTGCAGAAGAAATGGTTTGTAATGTCCTTTCGTGTTCTTCACTACCCACCTCCCAAGGCAAAGGGTAACGGTAGAGTTATTAATTTGCAAAAGAAATGGTTTCCTTTCGTGTTCTTCACTACCCGCCTCCCATGGACTGCCAAAGCAACTGATTCTATGCCTTCATGCTGCCCAATGGGAAGGAGATTTCATATAGTTAGGTACAAGTGAAGGACTTGTGGGGAAGGGATCTTGTTTTCTCCTCTGTCAGTATTTCCTCTTTCCTTTCCCTGGCCAAGCCTCTTGCCTTCTCTTGTCTTCTTTCCTTCCTTCCCTACCCCTGGCAGCTTCTCCCTGGGAAAAGTCTGACTAAGTTGCACAGTACCGGCTGCCAGGCCCAGTTGGGGAACTTGTGAGGGGTACCTCACTTTCTCCAGTATCCCTTTCCCCATACTATTTCTTCTTTCCCTCCTCCTGGCAGCCTCCCTCTTCTCAGCTTTCCCTGCTTCCATCTCTTCTTCCCACTAGCCTACATTTTATCTGCCTCCCCTTTCCCGACATTTTATTGACACCCCCACCTTTCCCCATAGTGTGTCACCAAAATGCTTTACATCATTATCTTCCTTTTTGTCTTCACAACAACTGGCAGTCAGTAGGATGAGATTGTGTGACTTGTCCAAGGTCAACCAGTAAGATTCCATGGCATAGTGGGGGCTTGAACCGGGATCTCTAAGATCCTAGTACAACATGGACTTTCATGTGGTTGCTGCTGTTGAACAGTAGAAAGTAGCTGGCCCTGGGTAAGTCATGTGGTTGTAAGTCACCCTGTGGTTGCTGGCCCAGCCCTGATAAGGCCTCCCTCAAAAACCAAATCAGTCCAGGAAAGGGTTGTGCCTCCTCTCTCTTCTTCTTACTGATAGAAAGCAAGACTTCAACTGGCAAGACTGTTATGGTTGTGCAGCACCCCCCTATAATGTCTACCACAGAGTTTATCTGTTTCTTGAAGGGACAGATGATGTTTTTCTATTGTTTGGTTGTTGTTTTTAAATCCCCCAATATAATTTTTTTATATTTTAGATTTTTCTATAAACCTGGAGCTTTTCTTGGTTTGTAGAAAGAGCTGTTTTGTTTGTTCATGGCTCCAGTCTATAGCTATAAATATCCACAGATTCGGTCACACTGAAAGTTAACTGTATCGCTACCATGGTTTTCTCCCGAGTGGGGACCCATACATTGTTCTGTCCCATTCATTTTATCCTCACAACTGCCAAGTCTGGTAGGTCAGGCTGAGAGAGGGTGGGGAGGGTCCTACTATCCCACCACCAATGCGCTCCCTCTAAGCTGTGGAGTCTTGTGAGCAAAAATTCCACTTTGTGAGGTACTGGCATTAAAGTTGTGAGCGAGCAATTTGTCTACTGCATAAATTAGCTTGTACTGGAGCCATCCTTCCTGAGCTAAGACAAAAATTTGTGAGCTGGAGGCTAAAAAACTGAGCTAGCTCACACTAACTCAGCTTAGAGGGAACATTGCCCACCACTCTACTGAGCAAAGCTTATTTATTTATTAAAATATTAATACCCCACTTTACTTTTGGCTCATGTTTGAAGCCTTCCTCCAATGTAATTGGTTCTTCTTCCAGTGGAAGAGCCACTTAGGTTGTAGGAAGGCTTCTTAAGCTGGAGCGAGGGTTCTTTGAGCAGTTTTCCCCAACTTGTGGGTCAGTACCCAAAAGTGGACTGTGAAGCCTCTGGATGTGGGTTGCAGGCCAGCCCTCCCTAATGGCCACCTCTGCCCTTTCCATTGCTCTCACTTGTAACTTGGAAACCAAGATCTGACTCTGGAAACCGTGTCTTCTATATCATATATTAGTTAGCTTTTTTCTTCTTCACTGCATCTACATGTTGCTCAAGTAAAATGTGTTTTGGTGGTCACTACAGTGAGTGAGGATCTTAGGAGGGATCAGAGGGAGTAATGGAGAAAGAGATTGTGGTCAAGGGATGAAATGTAACCTCTGTATGCAAAGGCTGCATATGTCGGAATGCCACTTGCTTGGGGTTCACAGTGGGGGCAGTTGCGCCGTTTGTGCGATGTTTATTGGTTCCTCAAAGGCTTCTGGTTAGCCAATGTAGAAAATGGAATGCTGAACTAGATGGGTGCCAAGGTCATAGTTTGCCTAGGGTGCCGAAAGACCTTGGGCTAGTCCTGGCCGGGTCACCATGCTGAGTAAATTTGGGCTTTGGGGCCACCATTCTAAACAGGTTGGGAGCCACTGTTTAGAAGATGGTTGGATCCACTCCACTGACTGGCCCATGGTCACCCAGTGAGGTTGTGCAGCAGAGTGGGGGGTTCTTCTGGGTTTAGTGCAGTGCTGAACCACTACGCCTCACTAGAAAAGCTGTGGTATCTTCAATCGTTTACATACGTTGCACATTACAAACCGTTAAGTCAAGTAAGATGCTTGTTTTACATTTACTAACCTGACTCTCTTTATTGTTAACCTTATTAACAGGAAGCAACACGGATTAGGTTAAAGCCATCAGATTAGTTGTATAAACCTTTTTGAAGGCCTGGGATAAAAAAATACAACACATACCGCAGGAGTGGCTAATGTGAGCTTATTAGGCTGTTTTTTAATCTCCCGGCAGGTCCAGTCCTTGACTAAGAATTGAAGCCTGCTTAGCTCTCTTTGCTGCATTGTCCCTACAGTGGAGTCCTGTGCTTCTTTATTTGGAAGTAAGCCCCAGTGAATTTAACTGGGCCAACTCCCCACTGCTTTATTCATTGTTAAGAAGAAGTTTGCCAAATGTGTTGATTTTATCCCATTACTGTTACGGCTTCCCCCAAAGAGTCCTGGGAGATGTAGTTTGGTGAGGGTATTGAGAATTCTTCTGGAGGTCCGTAGTGCCTCTGAACTGTAGCTCATAGAAACTACTAACTTGATTTGAGCATATCTACACCACAAATGTTAAGACTCCTCTGATCAGCAGCTTGGTATGGAACACTTTTTAGAACCTCGTCGTCTAATCACAAGATCTATCATGCTTATCTCTTGTCAGGACCCCTAAGTATAGGGAGGAAAGGAAACAATTCCCACTGAGCTGGTGGGGGGGGGGACACTGCATGTGAATGTAATGTGTGATGCTGAAGTAGCAAAATGACAGCATGGTGTTCTGGAGGGAGAGGCATTGAGCTAAAAGATGTTGCTTCTTACTGTAAAAAGTTCATAAAATGGAAAAAAAAATATTGAAATTGTTCCCCTTAGTAGATGGAAGATGAGATGGAGATGTCATGTTTGTTTCTTGTAAGATTTACTATACTATCTGAAGAGAAACCAGAGTATTGTAAAGAAACCTTGAGGTGATATGAGCTAGTGTGTTACTTTCCAAGTGTTTAGTATGGCTCTGTTAGGAAAATAATTCAATATGGCCAGACATGAGGCCTTTGCTCAGATGAGTTGACCAGTAAAGGAAAGGACTTTTGTCACGGTTGCCTATCTTGCCAGCTTATCTTTTCAGCTTCTTGTGTCGGTTTGCAGGCCAGTTTCGCTGTTCATGATGACGGAGCCATTTCAGCCTGGTTGTCGCTCTGTGTGGGCTCCCTTACATTCATAAGGAAGAGATTGCATCTTTATATGCAATAGGATGGACTCTGATCCCACGCAGCAGTAATTATGGAAGTTGGTTATGCATGAGTGCATAACTGGATGCCTACAGGCTGCAGCCAGAGTTGTATCCTTGAACAGCATGTACATTAGCCATGTACTTGATGTTAGCAAGTGTACTTTTTTCCTAATCTGGGAAGTCTCCTGCCCTTCCCCATGTTTTGGAGAAAGGCAGGAGATATCCCAGACTTTACTATTCAGAGAGGCTCAGAAAGCAGCTTTCTGAGCCTCTCTAAGGTTTAGGGCAAGCTTGGCACTCTAAGGAGTTTGTCCCCGTACTCATGTTGGTCCTTGGAACCATTAGGAGCACCTTCACAGCATGATATCTACAAGCCTGACTCTTCTCATGTTGGTCCTTGGAACCATTAGGAGCATGATATCTACAAGCCTGACTCTTTCTTTCCCTCCTTTGCAGGCTCAGTGGCTAGCACAAAGTCTGATTGGCTTCCAGATCTGACCAAAGTTTGTATAGGTTCTTAAATTAGCTGGTTACTTTTGGTGTTACTCAAGAATCCTGCCATATTTAAATTATAGATATTGAGCTTTGGACGTAGTAAAGTTTTTCCATCATGTAAATTGGGGGAGGATTGTTGAATGTAAATAATGTCTTCTCTTCTTCGTAGGGCAGGAGATTGATACTTCAAGGAACTGTTTGTTCTTAATTGGATGCTCCATAGTCATCCTAACCAGTAAGACTATCTGAAGAAAGCCCATCCTTGTAAATCTCACACAATAAAAATGATGAACAGTAGTATTTTGAGACTGTGACAGCTAAGCGTGTGGAAATTGATTGAAATTATTTCCCATTGGTGAAATTACAATATTTAACAGAAGTTGTTTAAGGGATTTAATGTTACGTGCTCGTGATCTCTTGTGTCAGAGAAACTGGATATGTTGGCTCCTTCAGAGTTCTTGGACTGGAGAAAATGTAGAAGGAATGAGATCAAATTTCCAGCCCTCTTGGTTGGTGATCAGCACTGCAACAATGGAAGTAATTACCTGCTTTGTCATCACCCCTGCGCAGTCCTACTTGTGCATTCTGTGCCAGCACAGCAGGAAATCCCCCAAAATCCTAGAGTTACAGCCAAATATCTCTTCTCTGTGAGAGGGTGCGAGCCTTCTGCACTTGCCTGAAGAATGTCACATCGGGCCCTTGCAGCCAAATGTTTTGTGCAGTGAATGCTTGGTTAGTGTTCTCACGGGATGGGGAGAGAACTCTCTGGAGGGTCTGCATTGTGCTGTTATGCACTACACTTGTAGGCTGCGGATCTCTTGTAGAATTGTTGATGCATGGTTTTCTTCAAGGAATGAAATTTAGGGCAGTGTCATATTTAATGCTTGCCAGTGTCAGACTTATAGTTGATGATGTTCTTGAGAATTTGGCCTTCTTGGAGATGGAGTGAAAGATGGTTGTAATACGTGAAGTATGATGAAAACTAAAAATACTGTCATGGATTCCACTGAGAGTTTCTGTGAGCGCAAGGGGCGGGGTGTGTGATTTTTTGCCAGTTCCCTCCCTCAGTAGCCCAAGTGTGCTCTTGAGAAGCTTTTCATGGGACCCCCAGGAACAGCTTGGTGGGGGGAATCAGGGGTCTCCTCTGGAAAAGGGAGGCTGGTGAAAATTTCTCTCCTCTTTGCACCCATGGAAATTCTACACTGGGGTCTAGCCACTGTGTCCCTGTTCCCTGTGCAACGTTTCGCACTTATTTCTAGTTTGCTTGTGAAGAAATCAAGTAATATATTTTAAAACAATTTCAATTTGAGGCATCCTGTGAATAAAACAGATCAGTTCGCAATTGGGGATGTAGGGGAGAGATAATTGTAGCTATTACGGGGCAATGTTTATCTGAACTTCTTTCACATCCAGTTGCTTAAGCTTCAGGATGGGCTCTGACATTATCAAAAAGTACCATGAGAACAATCTGTACACGTTAGGCCTTGAGATAGTGGCTTCTGTTAAGGTCATCTGTGGATCATTGTAGCTGAACAGTGGTTTGAACTTTAGACTCTTGCCTCTGAGCTCAGTGTTGCGTTTCCACCAACACTGCTGTCATCTAAGGGTGTTCATTTTATGGGAACCTCCTAGTGCTGGTGACCACATTAGAACACCGTCCCCCCATACAGGATGTTATAATATACTTTTTCAGGGGGGGGATCGTTGGCCTTCCTGATCTTTGGCCACATGACTTGAAAATCAGTGATAGCCAAGGTGTTTGCAACTGGATTAGAACACCGTCCCCCCATACAGGATGTCATAATACACTTTTTCGGGGGGGGGGGAATCGTTGGCCTTCCTGATATTTGGCCACATAACTTGAAAATAGAAAAGGTGTTTGCAACAGTTGTACGTTTTATTCTTCTTTTCTCTTCTCTATGGTAGAGTCATCCTATTGGAATTAATTGCATGTACTTTCTGACAGTGTTGGCTTGGGATGCCCCACCAGTTAAGTTCCTATTAGCTAAATCACTGCAGTCCATGAAGCCACAAATAGCCTGCATTAAGTGGCAGCCACCTCCTTTTAAATGGGCATCAGCTGACAGCAGAGGCTCTTAGCTGCATGGACGGTATGAGACTGAGTGTAGAACAAGGTACCCCCTGCACTGTTGCCTTAACTATACTTTAGGTGCTTAATTTGTGTTACACAAAGCTGTTCAAGCTTGCCAGGGGGTTCCAAAATGAAAGCTCTGTAAACGTTTCGTTTTCTTGGTCGTTGTTCACAAGCCTTTATTACATAACTTTGCCAACTGTGACAAACAACTTGCAGTCACGTAGAATGCCGTTCATTGTCCTATGACGATTATGCTAGATTGCAGTCTTGTCCACGTTTCCCTAGGAGTCTCACTGAACACATTAGGGCTTCTGTACAGACGTGTTTGGGGCAGAGCCACACCTTGTATTTTGGTAACAAGCTGAAGTTTATTGTTCAGTTTTCCCTAAATTACTGCTTTAAAATATTTAAACCATTGTTTGGTCCTCTTTGAGTGGTCAGCTTCCTGTGGAATCTTGTTGGTGTATTGAATCTGTTATGGCCCAGAATGCTCTTGTGCAATGAAGCTCAAGATGATCTGCACTACAATAGATTAAAAAGAATTTTGGAGCACAAATTAAGAAATGCGTCTCTGTTTATGAGTTGATTTTTATTTTCTGTCATGGGTTTTAATGCATTCTGCTGAACTAAATCTTCTCTTGTCAATTGTAAGGAGACTCCATTGGTCCCTATTATAAAGCTGTCTCTGCAGCCTTTTAGTTTGAGTCATTGTAGTCAGTTTTAAAAAGTAGTGAGCTTGTCCACTTGAAAGCAAAGTTACATAGCCTGTGTTGTAAAGTTCTAATCATGCTTCCCTCCTGGTTTGAGAATTATCTATCTTTGAGCAAGTGTAAAGAATGAAGCCACAAAGACATTTGCAACTTCACTGCCAGTTGTATGAAAAATCAGATTTGTGAAATTGCATGGGGGGGGGGTAAATTTGTCAAATCCTAAAATACTTGAAATACCACATAAACCATATTACTTCGGGCTGGTAGAAAGGATTGGATGCAAGTTGCCACATCACTGGGTGTTTTGGGTGGAGGGTGGGGGTAGTATTTTCCTTGTACATATAACAGCTTCTTCAGTGAGTGTGAATTCATGTTGGAAGATTTGCTTGGTGAATTTTGGTCAAGGATTATTGTGAATATTCTCTCTCAACACCATGCACTGTGTTATTGCATCATGCACGTAGTCGGTGCATGCAGGAAGTAATAGGACTATAGCCGTCACTCCCTGAATGAGGCACTTTGTTTGCCGAAATGTTGAGTAAGCTGAAAAAAGGTCAGAATATTCTCAGTACTGCTGCTTTCACTTTGGAGCAGATCTCCTGGAGCTGCTGCTCAAATCAGGTGCATAAGTTAGCTTTAGGATACAGGGAAGAATATACCAAATAGCAAAGGAGTTTCTTAATACTCAGTGATTGGGAGGGGTGGGGAAGAGGCTGAATCCAGGTAAAAAATAATAGTGTAAAATATTCACTTGTCTATCCAAAACAGTTCTTGCAAACAACTTGTTGAATTATATTCATTTGGGGAAACAGTGAAATACTATCTTTTAGGTTGCAGGACAGTTTTTTAAAAAAATCTTGGTCCCCTCCCCCAAAAAACTATTGAGTGTAGCTCCAGTATTTTCACAAAACTTTCCCTCTTTGCTATACAGCACAAATGTGTTCAACTCTAGCTTGACTTAAGTATTTTCCCAGTATAAACCAACATACCCTGATATTAAAATTTAAAAATTACCATGTTGTTCAAACTTTGTACCATGTGCCAGACTGAGAAATGCACGGGGTTTGTAGGGATACTGTATCTCCTGCATTATCAGTGGGAGTAAGGACAAGGAGCGAGGGGTGCTTACCAACACAAAGGCAGTGCATACTGGTAAACAATACAGCATAGTTGCCAAAATAGTTCACAGTTCAAACTTGGTAGCTAGTTTAGTCTTCCATAGATTTTCTTTGTATGGCGAGGGAGGTGGGGCACTGGAACTCTGGAAGAATTCTTTGACTCTTTTTTTGGGGGGGTCTTCATGATGGTGAATGCATATTCAATTCTAAGCCCCACCACTGGCTTTATTGATTAGGGATTATGGGCTCTTTAGCTTTTGTTCCTGCTCCCTAACAGCAATTAACCAGTTGTATGCCAAGATTTCACAGCCCTGTTTCCCAGCTTTGGGCAAGTTCTGGATTGGTGATGTTTTGAGAACACGCTGGCTGTGTTATGGGAAAGCGGTGAGCATCTAACAAAGGTCGTTTTCTTGTGTTCTGCAAACTTTGATACCAGCCCTTGTCTTTATTATGGGAACATCATCCGTTATCTCACTCTTCTTAGATGTTTGGGTGTAGGATATTCAGGCACGCTAAGTTTTCATGGCATGGTTATCCTGTCCTGAAATTGCTGAAACTTAGTTCTGGCCCCTGCAAGCAGTCTGGCTAATGGCTAGCCCTTGTGAGTCTGCTTCACCACCGCCTCTTTCCAGGCAGCCCCATTAGTAACCTGAAGCCATTGTGTATTTGTGTGAAACGCTGCAAACTATATCAACTGGGGGTGGGGAGGGAAGACATGTAATTCTGATAAGGTTTTGGGGAAAACAATTTGAAAATAAACAGAAGCTGCATGGTTAAGATGAGAATTATCAGTACTCTGTGGTGTCGACACATTTTGTTCTGTATCCAGGCTGTAGCTTTGCACTTCTTGATCCCAAGATTATTTGTGTCATCTGAGCTTTGATGTGTGGCCAGTGTCTGTTTTCAGAGAACTGGTCTGAGTGAAACAGAATTGTTTTTGTAGAAGTGTTACAAAGAATTCGAATGCATACCCACCAGTAACACATTTCATCTTTAGCTAATGATGCCACATACCTTTGAGTTTTGATGCCTACTGTTGCAATAATACTTGTCGAGCTAGTGGGAATTCTGGCCTCTTCAAGGGGTATTGATAGGGTCCTTTCCGCACTTGGATCTAACCCCTGGTTTTATCAGTGTTCAACTCAGGACACAGTTTGTTGTTGTTCAGTCGCACAGTCGAGTCCGACTCTTCGCGACCCCATGGACCAGATCCCGCCAGGCCCTCCTGTCTTCCGCTGTCCTCTGAAGTTGGCTCAATTTCATGTTCGTTGCATCGATGACACTGTCTAACCATCTCATCCTTTGCCGTCCCCGTCTTCTTTGACCTTCAATCTTTCCCAGCATCAGGGTCTTCTCCAGTGAGTGCTCCCTTCTCATTTGGTGGCCAAAGTATTTGAGCTTCAGTTTCATTATCTGGCCTTCCAGGGAACAGTCAGGTTTGATTTCTTTTAGGATTGACTGATTTGATCTTCTTGCAGTCCAAGGGACTCTCAAGAGTCTTCTCCAGCACCATAGTTCAAAAGAATCTATTCTTCCACGCTTGGCCTTCCTTATAGTCCAACTCTCGCAGCCATACATGACTACTGGGAATACCATTGCTTGGACACAGTACCTTGCATTTATCCCTGGTTATTATTGGGTTGTGAAAATAAGAAGCAGGAGACTGACCAGATATGAAGGTGCATGGAGAGTTTATAAAGGTGAATATATACAGGTATTTACCAGGCCATTGAACAGCATGCCGTGCCTTAGTCTCTGAGAACTGAGTCCCACATAGCTAACTAAGCAGACAGCTATTATGCTGAATTCTATTCCAATCCCTAATAAGGTGATGCAATCTCTAACAAGAGCTAAAAGAGCAACACCTTGTAGAAGCACCTGTCTGTAGTTACATGATTGCTAGCCTGCCAGCTAGGTTTGACAGTCAGATCAAACTCATCTACAGTAACTGCTTGCTACCTTTGACATTTTGACCCATATCTTAATAGTTATAACATCATCCGTTTATCCTAGTGTGGGGCGAAACCAATGTGACCTCAATGTAATGTGGAAACAAAAAATACCCCGAGATAATTACAGGGGTGAACTCAAGTGTAGTGTAGAATGTAAAAATACCTTGAGATAATTACAGGGGTGAACTTGCGTGTAGTGTAGAATGTAAGTTTGGGTACAGGGTTGAACCAGGATTTAAGGTCTAGTGCGGAAAGGGCCTAAGTGTAACAGGAGCTGCTTTTGTTGTGTTAAATGGTTGTCCTGCTGCCTGACAGCTCTCTGCTTGAAGGACCATCTCCTCCACTGCTTCCCAGCCAAGATCTGTCTCCCAAGCCGTGTCCTCTATGCCCCTGGCCTTCAGAGGTGAGGAGGGTGGCAACTAGAAACCCAAGGCATTTTCTGTGGTGGCACCTCCCCTTTGGAATGTCCTCCCTGTTAAGGCTTGCCTGGCATCTGCCATACTGTCTTTTAGGCACCATGCCAAAACATTTCTTTTTACCCAAGCTTTTAGCTCAGGGTTTTAATCTTCTTCTGGTCTGGAGTCCATTAGGTGGATGGTTCTGTGTTGTTTTTATGGGCCCCAGTTTGTTTTTAATAGCTCATGGTGTTTTTACGTTTATGATTTGATGGCATTGTTTGTGTTTGTAATCTGCCTTGAGGAGGATTCTGGAGAGATGGCCTATACATTTCAAAAGCAGATAAAGACTGATAAAAGCTGTTCTGCTTGGGAAAAACCAACTCCATGGTGCAGTGGTTAGAATGCTTGACCCAGGATCAAACCCCCATTTACCATGAGGCTTGTTGGGTGACCTTCGGCCTGTCATGCTCTGTTTCATCCTAACTCACCTCACCAGGTTGTTGAGAGGATGAAACGGAGGGAAGTTGGGGAGAACCACATTGCTGCCCTGAGCATCTAGTATTGGGATTCAAATGTATTACGTAAATCTGCCAAATCTAAACTGGCCAGGGGGTCACATGACCAATTTGATCCTGTTAACCCTTTATTTGCAAACTCGTTGATAACCTTGATGGTTGTCTCTGAGGAGTGGTTAGCATAAAATCTTCATCTGTGGGGCTACCACAGCTTTTCCCATTTAGGTTGTTTCTGGTCTTGGGCTTCTATCCAGGGTCCTCTGCAGTGTTCCCTCTAAGCTGAGCTAGTGTGAGCTAGCTCACAGTTTTTTAGCCTCCGGCTCACACATTTTTATCTTAGCTCAGGAAGAACAGCTCCAGAGCAGACTAATTTATGCAGTAGCCAAATCACTTGCTCACAGTTTTAATGCCAGTAGCTCACAAAGTAGACATTTTGCTCACAGGATTCCACAGCTTAGAGGGAACAGTGGTCCTCTGCTCCTACTTTTATGATGTCCATCATCTAAATAGACAGAGTCCAGGGGAACGAAACCATTCTCTCCAGTGATTAACCTAAGGTCTTGTGGGGAACACCCAACATCATTAATTTTATTTGTTTGCTGGGAGATTTGCGACTTCCTGGTTGATAAGCATTGGCTCTAAAGTTTGCCTTGTTGGGCTTTGCTGGATGACAGGATATGCTCTGAACAGAATATTCTCTGGAATATATAGTTTTGTGATGCCCAAACCCCTTCTGTTTTCTAGTAAACCTTATTAAGCTTGGCCAGGTCCCCTAGAAATCTCCTAGCTGTAGCACAGCTTAATGAAAACGATGAAAATATCCTGAGTAAAGTGATGGCTGCCCGAGATGTGACAACCCAGGGGGGAAATGTAAAAAATATGAGAATAAAGGGTTTTTCCTATTTTGGTTTTTGAGTACTTTTTAGTTCTTTTACAGATGAATTAGAATTTTTACCCAGTATGGGGAAAATACTCCATATTGTTTGCTGAGAGATTTGCGACTTCCTGGTTGATAAGCATTGGCTCTAAAGTTTGCCTTGTTGGGCTTTGCTGGATGACAGGATATGCTCTGAACAGAATATTCTCTGGAATATATAATTTTGTGATGCCCAAACCCCTTCTGTTTTCTAGTAAACCTTATTAAGCTTGGCCAGGTCCCCTAGAAATCTCCTAGCTGTAGCACAGCTTAATGAAAACGATGAAAATATCCTGAGTAAAGTGATGGCTGCCCGAGATGTGAAAACCCAGGGGGGAAATGTAAAAAAATATGAGACTAAAGGGTTTTTCCTATTTTGTTTTTTGAGTACTTTTTAGTTTTTTTACAGATGAATTAGAATTTTTACCGAGTATGGGGAAAATACTCCATTAAATATTTTTTCTTGGAATGAGTGAAATTTTTTAAAGATAAAATTTTACTCAGTGGGGAGTATGAAGATTTTTGTGGAAGACAGTCTACTGCATTAGGTAAGTGGCATTCCAGTGTAGGCATGCAGTATTTTCGAGGATATATTGTTTTAAATGCAGCTCATTTTGCCCACAATCAATGTGTATTATAGTGATGCACACTGAATAGTTCGGCATTTTCTGTTTTATCAGGTTGAACTCAATGTCCAAAGACACCTCTCACCCTGTTGTGGCTATGAGCCTGTTTCTGTCTATATAACACCAATTATCATAATAAAACTTTTCTATTTTCAACTTTTTATTGTTTCCTGCCTTTGAGATAGCACATATATCTTAGGTTTTTTTGCTAAGACAGCAGTGGGTACAGCAGTGTGCTGCACGTCCACATCGACGTAGGGTATATTTGCAATTGTGCTCTATTCCGAAATGGTATAAACATGCCAAATATGCTAACTAAATTTTAAAGGATGCATTTTATGATAAAGCAGTAGGATGACAGTGCAGTGTTTTTCCAGTGGGCTTCAGGTTAGAGCAGGGGTCCCCCACGTGGTGCCATGGTGCCCACTGACATCCTTCTTGGCACCCGCCAAGTATTTTTAGAAAGTGGGTGGGGCAAAGGTGGCACCCTTGGCCAGCAGGGCTTCTAATTTGCCACTAAAGATCTGGTGGGCTATCTCAATTAAAATAATATTGGTTCAGTGGCAGCTGCCACCACTGTGTTGGTTTTATTCTCTCCCTCCCCACTTCCTAGTGTATTTTCTAATTACCCCTCTTCTCCCCGGCACTTGGGCTTCTGGTCTGTGTGTGCCTCCGCATCCTGGGACAGCTGTTTTGCGACTGGGTCTGCCCCCTGTGGCAGCCATTCCGTCATTGCCCCCACCCTCTTGTATCAGAATCGCAAAGGTGCCCACAGGGTCAAAGAGGCCTGATTAGAGTAACCCTGGGTAGGTCTGAGCCGTAAATTGACAAGTATTCTGTATAGTCAGTTTGGTGTAGTGGTTAAGTGCGTGGACTCTAATCTGGGAGAACTGGGTTTGATTCCCCACTCCTCCACTTGCAGCTGCTGGATGACCTTGGGCAAGCCATAGTTCTGTCAGAGTTGTCCTTGAAAGAGCTCCCTCGGCCCCACCTACATCACAGGGTGTCTGTTGTGGGGAGGGGAAGGGAAAGGAGTTTGTAAGATGCTCTGAGAAGAGCGGGGTATAAATCCAATCTCCCCTCCTCCTCCTTCTATTTCAGTTTCATGCCAAACTTTCTTTTTTCTATACCTTATGCTCCCAACCTCCTTGGGGGAGAAAAACCCTAATTTTCCCCATGGTTTCAAAATTTCCAGAATTAATACATCTATGTGGGTCACACGAAATTCTTCCAACCTGGAGGGAGTGTGTGGAAACAGGTAGAGCGCATTCCTTTGCCCCCCCCTCCCCCTTTGTAGAAGGGATAAATGTCAGCAATACAGTGGAAGCTTGCGCCTCTCCTCTTCCGGTATTTCTCTGTTCCTCTCCCACCCCAGGGAAAAGGAAGAGAGTGCCTGTCCTCTTAGGCACAGTTTGAATAAACAAAGCTGAAGGGCACTGAACTTTTACAAGGTCTGTTACAGAAACTTTTTTTTAAAAAAGGAGCTGCAGGTATCATCCAGGTTGAAAGCAAGAGGAAGTGGAATAGCATCGCCTCCGCTTTGTCCACTGTCACACTTGAGGTGTGCCAGTCCAAACATGCTACAGCCTAAGGGTGGTGGGTTTTTGTGTGTGTGCACCACTGACGTTTCCCGATGAAATCCACCATATGTTATGTGGATACAACACCTGTGACTGGCTTGCAGATATTTACATGAATAAAAGTAAACTGAAAAAAGGTGGTTTACAGCCTTTGTTATGCTTAATCCTTGGTCAGCTTTCTAGCATGAACCAAGTGCAGCGTTGTAACTTTCCTACCCAGTTGCGTTTGAAAACGGTCTGCCTGCCTGCACAGTTCCTGTTTCTCCACCAGCCAAAGGGACTACAGGAGTCTGCCTGCTGGGTGCAGACTGAGGGTTTTCCCTTCCCAGGCTGCCCCTGCAACCTCCTGCTGACCCCCATACTTTTGGTCTGACCCAATAGCCCCACTGGTCAAGGGACCTTTGTAATCTGTGGCGGATTACACTTGGAACAGAGCAAGACCTGCTAAGCGACGCACACTTCTGTTATTCACAGGTTGCAAAATATTTCTGCAGTTTATATAGTCCTTATATTGCGGCATTGTTGTGATTAACCTTGCCAGCTGCGTCAGTAGAGCCCTGAGCTTAGTTGGCCCAGATCAAGACAGAACCTCTGCTGATCCCTTGGGTAGGTGTAAGCTTACCGCTCCAACTTGATCGCCCCAGATCCAGTCTTCTCAGCCTCTGGCCAGATTCATGGCCTTTTTATACATTCCTGACTGGGACCGTAAGTTGGAGTAAATTATGATTGGTCACTGCCAGGTGGTTTAATTTTTGTTTCTAAATGACATTGCCCTTAAATTACTGATTTGGCCAAAAGGAGGTCCTATTGGTCCTATTACAATTGCACACATGTGTACAGTTCTTTAAAATGTGTCACAGTTTTGGGGCTGGGGTTAATCTTACATTCAGGACCGTTGTATTTAAACTGTTCAGCCATGACTTCTTGCTTTTCTACCCTGTTTCCCCGAAAATAAGACCTACCCCAAAAATAAGCCCTAGCAGGATTTCTATGCATTTGTGGTATAAGCCCTAGTGTGTCTTCTTGAGAAAAAATAAATATAAGACAGTGTCTTATTTTCGGGAAAACA
>NW_015169236.1:272913-308354 GCF_001447785.1 Gekko japonicus | reverse complement strand
AGAGGCCTGATTAGAGTAACCCTGGGTAGGTCTGAGCCGTAAATGGACAAGTATTCTGTATAGCCAGTTTGGTGTAGTGGTTAAGTGCGTGGACTCTAATCTGGGAGAACTGGGTTTGATTCCCCACTCCTCCACCTGCAGCTGCTGGATGACCTTGGGCAAGCCATAGTTCTGTCAGAGTTGTCCTTGAAAGAGCTCCCTCGGCCCCACCTACTTCACAGGGTGTCTGTTGTGGGGAGGGGAAGGGAAAGGAGTTTGTAAGATGCTCTGAGAAGAGCGGGGTATAAATCCAATCTCCCCCCCTCCTCCTTCTATTTCAGCTTCATGCCAAACTTCCTTTTTTCTATACCTTACGCTCCCAACCCCCTTGGGGGAGAAAAACCCTACTTTCCCCCATGGTTTCAAAATTTCCAGAATTAATATATCTATGTGGGTCACACTAAATTCTTCCAACCTGGAGGGAGTGTATGGAAACAGGTAGAGCACATTCCTTTGCCCCCCCCTCCCCCTTTGTAGAAGGGATAAATGACAGCAATACAGTGGAAGCTTTGCGTCTCTCCTCTTCCGGTATTTCTCTGTTCCTCTCCCACCCCAGGGAAAAGGAAGAGAGTGCCTGTCCTCTTAGGCACAGTTTGAATAAACAAAGCTGAAGGGCACTGAACTTTTACAAGGTCTGTTACAGAAACTTTTTTTTAAAAAAGGAGCTGCAGGTATCATCCAGGTTGAAAGCAAGAGGAAGTGGAATAGCATCGCCTCCGCTTTGTCCACTGTCACACTTGAGGTGTGCCAGTCCAAACATGCTACAGCCTAAGGGTGGTGGGTTTTTGTGTGTGTGCACCACTGACGTTTCCCGATGAAATCCACCATATGTTATGTGGATACAACACCTGTGACTGGCTTGCAGATATTTACATGAATAAAAGTAAACTGAAAAAAGGTGGTTTACAGCCTTTGTTATGCTTAATCCTTGGTCAGCTTTCTAGCATGAACCAAGTGCAGCGTTGTAACTTTCCTACCCAGTTGCGTTTGAAAACGGTCTGCCTGCCTGCACAGTTCCTGTTTCTCCACCAGCCAAAGGGACTACAGGAGTCTGCCTGCTGGGTGCAGACTGAGGGTTTTCCCTTCCCAGGCTGCCCCTGCAACCTCCTGCTGACCCCCATACTTTTGGTCTGACCCAATAGCCCCACTGGTCAAGGGACCTTTGTAATCTCTGGCGGATTACACTTGGAACAGAACAAGACCTGCTAAGCGCCGCACACTTCTGTTATTCAGAGGTTGCAAAATATTTCTGCAGTTTATATAGTCCTTATATTGCGGCATTGTTGTGATTAACCTTGCCAGCTGCGTCAGTAGAGCCCTGAGCTTAGTTGGCCCAGATCAAGACAGAACCTCTGCTGATCCCTTGGGTAGGTGTAAGCTTACCGCTCCAACTTGATCGCCCCAGATCCAGTCTTCTCAGCCTCTGGCCAGATTCATGGCCTTTTTATACATTCCTGACTGGGACCGTAAGTTGGAGTAAATTATGATTGGTCACTGCCAGGTGGTTTAATTTTTGTTTCTAAATGACATTGCCCTTAAATTACTGATTTGGCCAAAAGGAGGTCCTATTGGTCCTATTACAATTGCACACATGTGTACAGTTCTTTAAAATGTGTCACAGTTTTGGGGCTGGGGTTAATCTTACATTCAGGACCGTTGTATTTAAACTGTTCAGCCATGACTTCTTGCTTTTCTACCCTGTTTCCCCGAAAATAAGACCTACCCCAAAAATAAGCCCTAGCAGGATTTCTATGCATTTGTGGTATAAGCCCTAGTGTGTCTTCTTGAGAAAAAATAAATATAAGACAGTGTCTTATTTTCGGGAGAACACGGTACCTTATCAGTCCCACTCAAATGTCAGCCTTCCCCAAGTGTGCACACACGACATATCACTTACAAACACATCATAGTTAGACACATTCTTGTCATGTTGATTGTAGCAGGACACAGCTTGGTACATGTTTAACAGAAGTGCCAAAGGAATTAAGAAGTTTGCCCAGTTAAGGCAATTACATTTTAACAAGTCATTTGATTTGTAAAAAAGCGCATTACACTGGGGAAATTAAAGATAGGCTATCCTGTTTCGGATCATTGACGTGAGCGCTGTTCCTGTTTATAGACCCATCTAGAACTTGAGACACCCGTCCCAGCAAAATATAACCATTTCACTTGTGGGGCGGCATTATTGTCCATCTCCAGAAGGTTATTATATCAACATTTAATTGCTCCTTCATTCACTTATCGGTTCCTTCTTTCCTTCCACTTCCATAAAAGCTTTTGGGGGGGGGGCACACTGGAGCACTATTAAGTTATCCCTCCTGGCCTTTAAAGACCGAAACAACAGCAAGAGAGTATAAATAATCCAGAGTGTTAGCCCTGCTCTCCCTTGCACCCATGCTTGGAAAGAATGGCTACAATAATATTCCCATCCTACCTTTTACCCTAGGGGCACTGTTCTTCCTCCTTCGGGAGGTTCGTTGCCATGACCTAAGGATGCTTCTGCTGCTCAGGAGGCCCATAATATAATTGCTTACTGAGATATCCATAGCGTATGTGGTTCTGTGGCTCGTTGCTCTGTTCTTCAAAACTTCCCAGTTGAATGCTGAAATGGATTATGAAAGCAGATTTCCTTTGCATTTTTTTAGCCTTTTCATGATTCCCAAAATCATGTGGAGTGTGGAAGAGTTGATATGAAGGCAGAGCCCCATGGTTGCAGTGACGAATGTGGTTATTAGGGAGGAGGCAAGATGCACCAGGACTGGCTCTTGAGTAGACATGCTCATGGCCATGCCGGAAAATTGTAGATTAGTAAATGTGTAACTCAGTGAAGCATTTGTCTTCTGGGTACTCAGTTTCTTTCAACTGTGTTCTCTTGCAGGTGATGAATCTCTTGATGGGCATCTTGTTGACCGTCGAAGTGACTCACCCCAATACCGTGCCAACAGTTGACATCCAGTATGAAGTCATTGGTAACTACTATGCGTCTGAGACAGTGGCTGGTAGGTGTAGATAGCTGTACAGTCAAAGACTCTTGCTTTCTTCCCACATAAACAACTCCCCCCCCCCCATTAAGTACAAATTTGTATTTCTCAGGAAACTTGTCACAGTATTGGCGTGACATATTCCAGTTCTTTTTAAACAGTGATTTGTGATGCATACTGTTGAGAATCTGCTACTGAGCAAAGCCATGGCATCCTTGCTGCTTATCTCCCCCTGCCCCACCAAGTCCTTGGTGTGCTCTGGAAAACTTGGGGGGAATGGAAGGGGGGGGGCGTCTTGTAAATCTTACTGTTGAAGCTTGGAGGTGGCCGAAGCAGTGGGAGAGGCTTGGCTGAGGGAAGTGTGTGTGGGGGGGGGAGGGCCAGGGGCCCCTCATCTGAGAAAGCCCGCGATCTCGCAATCTACACGGTGGATTTGTGGGGAGCTATGAAAGGACCTTTCCTTTTGAACAACAAAATGTTTCTGGGGGGGAAATCTAAACGAGACAGTTCATCTGGAGGTGCTCTTCCTCATCATGTCAGTTTTGTGCAGCTTTTCTTAACCAAACATTATCTCGGTTAGTTAGATACGCCGTTTGCCACAACCCCCTGCTGAGTCATGTTGCTCCATAGCTGCTTTTCTAGAACGATGTAATATCTTATTATTTGGGGGAGTTTTGAATTGTGCGTGTTGAAAATTAATTCTCGTTACTTTGCCGCTTTGGGTCACTGTGCATGGGGAAAGCATGGAGAGTACATTGTGGATGTGAGACTATGGCCAAGAGCTCCCCTGGGTCTACTTGGCTTCCTCCCTCCTTTTTAAGTATGAATATTTAACAACTGCTTGTCAACTCCTGAACCAAGTTGAAGATGATGCAAAAAGAAAGAAAACGCTAAGGAAAAGGCATCAACAGTATGAATGTGTTCTGTACTAAAATAAAAACAAATTTATTAGGCAATAGTCTGTTGCATATTCTTTATATTTCATGCTAATGAGTTAATTCTGTGTTAAGGTTGGTGGTCACACAGCCCAACAGTTACTGCTTACAATGTTCGTATGCTTCCAGACACTTTTTCATAGCAATAATAGCTCTTGAACATGACACAATACATATGTATGGATATTACACTACGCCCTCAGACAATATACAAAAAGTGCCCATAGACTTCCCATGACAAAATGGTGTCACTGATATAAGGCAGAAATTTCTTATGCAGTGGCTGTGCATATAACTTGGAACCAACTTTCACAGAATATATGAAGAAGAAGAAGAAGAGATTGGGTTTATACCCCGCCCTTCACTTGGAGTCTCAGAGCGGCTTACAAACTCCTTTCCCTTCCCCTCGCCACAACAGACACCCTGTGAGGTGGGTGGGGCTGAGAGAACTCTGACACAAACTGCTCTTTTTCAAGGACAGCTGTGCCAGAGCTTGTGACTGACCCAAGGTCACATCAGCAGGTGCAAGGGGAGGAGTGGGGAATCAAACCCGGTTCTCCCAGATTAGAGTCCGCACACTTAACCACTACACCAAACTGGCTTCCATATTCATGGAATTATTGTAGACTAACAGTTCTCAACGTGTGCAAAAGGTGGAGAAAACTAACTGGAGCCCCATGCAGTATTTGGAACCAGATTTCACCGAATGTATTTACAAAATTATTGCAGGCCAGCAGTTCTCAGCTCATCATAATCATAAGCTGAGAACTGCTGGCCTGCAATAATCTTGTGGATACATACCTGGGAAACGGGTACATCTGTACACCTGCTGCACAGGGCTGCATAAGAAATTTCCGCCATATATCAGTGACACCATTTTGTCATGGGAAATCTATGCACACTTTTTGTATGTTGTCTGAGCATAGTGTAATATCCATACATATGTATTGTGTCATGTTCAAGAGCTCTTATTGCTGAGAAATAATGCTTGGGAACATACTAACATTATAGGCAGTAAGTGTTGGGCTGTGACCACCAACCTTAATACAGAATTAACAAATTAGCATGAAATAGAAATAATATGCAACAGACTGTTGCTGAATAAATTTGTTTTTATTTTAGTGCAGAACACATTCATATCGTTGATGGTTTTTCCACAGCATTTTCTCCCTTTTTGCATACCGTATGCTGAGGTTCCCCCTTTATTTTCTCTAAGCTGAAGATGGTGGCTGGTGTAATACTTTCAGTAAACATGCTTCAAGTGCAAAGGACTTCAAATAGACCCTAAGGTTAGCCAGAAAGCAGAGATACAACTCCTGCCCACTGTCTCTGAAGGGTATGGCTGGTGACCTGGAAGTGAGCTCCATCAGGCTTCTAAGTAGACTTCTTTGTGTAAACGTTCATCCTGATGGGCCTGCCATGTGCTGGAATGTCCCTTTGGCCTTATGGATATTCTGCACAGTCCAAAGTAGTGGTTCAGTTTGGTGTAGTGGTTAAGTGCGCGGACTCTAATCTGGGAGAACCGGGTTTGATTCCCCACTCCTCCACTTGCACCTGCTGATGTGACCTTGGGTCAACCACAAGCTCTGGCACAGCTGTCCTTGAAAAAGAGCAGTTTGTGTCAGAGTTCTCTCAGCCCCACCCACCTCACAGGGTGTCTGTTGTGGGGAGGGGAAGGGAAAGGAGTTTGTAAGCCGCTCTGAGACTCCTTCGGGTAGTGAAGGGCGGGGTATAAATCCAATCTCCTCTTCTTCTTCTTCTTTTAGCAGAGAGAGATGTATGCCTATCGTGTCTTCCTTTCTACCACATCTCATACTTCGTGTTGTGTTCTAATACACACTGTAAAGGCTGGTGTCCAGCCCACCACTCGAATCCCCGAACTACACATTCAACAGATTGGCTTTATTGAAAACACAAACTTCCATGTTGTATTAACAGTATCTGAGTCTTGATGGACGCTTCTATTTTGTTTTGTTTTTCCCCTCCCCCCCCCTAGAAAATGCATGTGTTGTCTTCGCCATCTCTCTCCTCATGTTCACAATCAGTGCTATGATGGTTTATGGAGCCATTGCGGTGAGTACACACAAATGTTTTTCAGATCCGAATCGCGCTGGTTGAATTTCAGAACTGACCCGCTCATTCTTTGTTTTGCATTTCTAGCACCGAGTTGGCTGGCTGATTCCATTCTTCTGTTACCAGCTTTTTGACTTTGTCCTCAGTTGTCTGGTGGCTGTAAGTTCTCTGACGTACTTGCCAAGAATAAAAGACTACTTGGACCAGCTGGTAAATATCTTAAGTGTAACTTACTTGTTTTATGTACATTTTTAGCCCACCTTCCTTCCCCTTAATTTGTCAGTGAAACAGACTTTTAGGGTAGTTGAGGCTGTGTGTGTGTGTGTGACAGGCCCACAGTCGCCTCCTGAGCTTCCTGGCAAAACGGGAATTTGAACCCAGAATCTAGCCCAGCCTTCTAGCCGTGACAGAACAAAGTGTGTGCTCACACACTATGTCTATGGATCATCTTAGCCTCACTATTTGATTTTTTAAAAACCCACTTTAATTAGCAAGAGTGCTTATGGAATGATACAGGCTACTTCATATCTCTGTTACCTGTCGCGCACAGGTGGGAGTGGAGGTCTGCTTGTACTTCTGATGGGTGACATCACAACTTTTTAATAAACTTTTTTGTTTGATGCCATCTTTGGAAATTGTCCTGAGAGTTGGGCTTTGCTTTTGATTCCAGTATAACGCTGGGTGCGTATGAGTCAAGAGACTCATGTAGGTCTGTCTTGTATGGCTTCAAGGTAGTGGTGGTAGTAGCACCCTCATAGCATTCACAAATGGTGCGGGTTCCATGGGCAGCTGGTTTATCGATGTTTCCTTCACAACGGGAAGGAAATTAGATGATGGTTGATGGTTTTTTAGACGTGATGTATTAATTTTACTGGTTTTTATTTGTTGTAAGCCGCCCTGAGCCGCTTCGGCGGGAGGGCGGGATAAAAATCTAATTAATAAATAAATAGAAAATGAAGGCAAAAGTCAGCATTATGTAGTTGCTTTGAAATAAGTGCCTACCGTCAGGTCTCCTGGGAACTTAGCACTGTTCTGCTGTTTAAAGTGTGACTGTTTTCTTTAGCCAGATTTCCCATACAAAGAGGACCTCCTTACCATTGACTCAAGCTACCTTCTGTTCGTTGTCTTGGTGTTCTTTGCCTTAGTCATCATCTTAAAGGTAAGTTTTCAGATCCTGCATACTACTGGATCTTTCGTTAAGGTGCAAGTGTCTATCTAATGTATTCTTGACAGTTTCTTTGTATTTAGGACAGTTGTTGACTTGAGCATTCTGACTGGTCTTTCCAGTTAACTGCTCTCAATAGTAGTTCTCAAGTCCCAGTAGGTGTCTCTACAAGCCTTGCTACTTGATATCTCTTTACTGGAGTTACAGTGGCATCTAAACTGTATTTCGTGCACAGTTCAGTTCAGTTTTTAGTACAGCCCACAGACTATTGAGAAGCAAAGTAAAACAGATTAAAAACACTAATATAAAATTAATTACTGCGTTAAATCTCTTGATGCATCACTTGTCTTAAGGTACCTACAGTTAAATGTTTAGAATCTGAGTAAATTATGCGCTGGATGTTATCTCAGCTCATATTTTCGTTGCAGCACATAGAAACTTTGCCAAAGGAACAGTAATTTTTTGGTCAACCCCTGCCAATAAGATTGATAGAATTTTCTGCTGAAAGAACATTTTCTTATCGGCCAGCAGAGGTTCCAGTAAATCCAAGCGTGCCTGTACATAGAATCTACAATGGCAAAGATGTGAACTGATGTTTCAATCAGGTTCGCAAGGCAAAGACAAAATCTACAATTAGATTAATATTTTTGTATCTTCTTGACAGGAGTGCAGATGGTAGCGCATTAAATCTAGCCAGCATAAATGCATGGCAATATGTTGGAACTGCTGTACCACTTAACTTTTAAGTCCTTCCTGCATCTTCTTGATAGCTGAGCATGGATCAGTGCTAGAAAATCTTAAGATAGTTGTAAACCTCCTCAGTGGGTTTTTATTTATTTTCTTTAAGTGATGTAAGAATAAAACATGATCCCAAGAGAATCATTTATGCCTGAGAGGACGACACCGTACATTGGTTGCAACCACCAGGTGCATCCTGGGAAGTGTCCAGAATGCTCTGTGCACCATTGATACCCAAAACACTTGGGGGGAGACAGCATTTTTTTCTTTGGCTGCCTGCTGCTGCCACTACATCACTCCCTCTCAGCAGGACGGATCAGTTGAGATATGATGGACCAGTGAGTAGAAGTCAGCAAGGAAATGTTTTTGCTTCAGATTTACCATTCAGGCCCAAGAATAACTCATTACTTGTGATCCACACTTTCTGAGCTAGCAAAGCTCTTACGCCGATCCAAAGGGGAATGAACTTCAGAGCCATTTTTAACCATAAGTTTTCATGTTGTCACTAAAACCTAACACCCAGTGTGAAAAGCAAAATTGGTGATCCTTTGATCAGAGAGGAAGAGGCTGTGGTTCAGCCATAGAGCCTCTGCTTTGTATGCAGAAGGTCCCAGGTTCAATTCCTGGCAGCTCAAGTTAAAACAAAAGAACCAGGTAAAAAGACCTCCGCCTGAGATCCTGGAGAGCCGCTACCAGTCTGCGCAGACAGTACTGACCTTGATGGATCAGGGGTCTGATTCAGTATAAGGCAGCTTCATAAACTAGAAATTTGAGTAAAAATACTTAGCGGCCAGGGACAAAAGCCCTGCTAGCAGGTTGAAATCTATTTGTGTCCCTCAAAAATGAGCTCCTCTTTTAAAGGGACGGGGCAGGTATCTCTTCCTAACTTGCATAGAACAGGAGAACTATTTTTAAAAATGAGTTAGAACTTGGATGTGATCCTCGGTGGGACTCAGATACGGAGTTGCCTATCATTATCAGTCCGGGACATTGACTTGGATATTTTTGCTCTGTTAATTTGTATAGATCAGCCTGTCTTGTTCTAGGACAACGCATTCCTGAACTGCGTTGATTGCTTGGGCAAACTGTTTGTGTGGACTAAAACCGCCATCATACGTCACCTTTTAAGTATAGACGTTCAGGCATGTGTTTTCTTGAACATCTCTGAGAACAATGGGGAAGGGGAGAGTGTTAACTGGGGTATCCTGCATGCAAAGAATTTGCCTACTTGGTCAGTTAGGGATGATTATTTTTTTTATAGTAATGATGCCTGTCAGCTGTAGAATTCAACAGGAATCTAGTGAAACTTTAAAGGCCAAGAAAATTTTCACACCGGCATGGCTTATAGCCCACTTCTTCAGATGCAGTATAGTGGCTTGCAGGCAAACTTTTAATGTAGTGTGTGTGGGGGGGGAGTGAGCAGCAGGGTCAAAAGGGCCTGAAAAGCAGGAGGTACAGGGCAACGCATAACTATGTAAAATTCACTGCAAAAGTACAGGTACCATTCATTAGTTTTTCTAAACTAGTTAAGACCTGTAATGGCTAGGGAGTCACAGGTTTCACGAAGATCATACCTACAGTGAGTAAGAAGTCCCATGTCCTTGTTCAGCCTTGGGGAAATGGTGTACTGAACTTCTTAATGAATTCTCATTCAGCACTTTCTTTTTGAAGCTAGTTTGGGGGATCCTGGTACATCCTGCCTTGGGGAATTTGTTCATGTTCTTTTTAGGGCACATAGGTGTTCAATATTACCAAAAGCCTTCCTGCTCTGATGAGCCAGAGATGGTGAATATTGCATTTGGTTTCCATTGGGCAGTGCTTCTTCCTGACATTGCTTATGGAGAAATTTGGACCACTAACATCAACCATCTGGATAGTTACCTCTGATGATCCTAATTAACAACATAGAGAGATACCTAGTCCATGTAAAAAAAAAAATTACATCTGGGTGTTAAGGGATGTGGTCAGGCATGTTTGTAATTTTAACTGGTTTGTATTGTACAGATTTAAACCACTGAGAAAGGCCTCAAGACCGAAACACATTTGGTTTACATGTATTTTATGTTATTTATAACTGTACTTGGCCACAGGAAAGATGCTTGTAACTATGTGTCCCCCATGTGTACAAGTGCTGTTTTACTGAAATAGGCTTTTTACACTAGGGGAAGGTACCTATATATGTTACCAAAGACTGATGTATTTTGATTCAGTTTGTTATATTTATAATTTAATTAAAGTTTTTGGAATATAATTTTAGCTTTTTTAAAAAACAATTTTTATTAGGATATATCAATAAATCAAACTATACATCACCTTACAAACTGTCATATATCCCTTTCTCCTAATTACCTACCCCTTCTGACTTCCCACAGTGCTCCAACCTCCAACCCAAATCTTGTATTTCCCTCTTTCCCCCCTTACTCATTGATCAAATTCTACCGGTAACATATCTTTTAACTGTTGTTCTTATATATTTAAACTTATTCTAAATAACCTTCTTTTTTCAATAGTTATCAAAGCAAAATAAGTTGTTTTTTACATCCCAATATTTCTCTAAATATTCTTTAAAGTCTTTCCAGTCCGCAAAAAATTCTTCTGCTTTCTGGTTCTTAAGCTTTCTTGTCATTTTATCCATTTCAACCATAAAAAGTAACTTATTTAGCCACTCCCAAATTCCGGGAGTTCTTTCTTGTTTCCAGCATTGAGCATATGTCATTCTAGCAGTTGTAGTCATATACCACATCAGAGTCCGTTTTGCAGGAATATAATTTTAGCTTTTTAATTGACACTGTTAATTCCATATATAAGGATTTTTCTGTTTTTCAACTGTTTGGGTTGCCTGCTCTGTTCTGGGTTGGACCCCCCCCCCCCCCGCCTTTGTGTGTGTGTGTTCATTTTTGCTGTATCCACCTTGATGCCTTGTGTTTTCCAAGAGACATGATAGTTGCACTTGTTGGGGAAGTTGCATATAAATTCCTTTTGTTTCTGTTTTGCTGACACACACACACGGACTATACTTGCCAGTATCTGTGGGCTGGGGATGCTGTGTACTATTGCTGATGTGACTGGTGCACCTAGAAGCTGCTAGTCTGCCTGCACTTTCATGCTAATGAAGTGACACACACACACACACATCCACCCAGCCTGGGAAGAAGAAGGCATCTCCATTGTGGTCAGCCAAGGACTTGTCCACCATTGAGGAATTACAAGCTAACCCATAGCCCTGAGATAATCTGGTTTGCATCTGAAGAGACTGTTTCCTGTTTACAGCTTGGGACCAAGCTAAAGTGATTTACAAGTCAAAGGTTGTCTTGGCAGCCAGCATTCACACCTTGACCAGATGCATTCACTGAGTTAAAGGATTAGATTTTGATATTGCCCCCTCTCTCTAGGTAGACACGTCATCTCCTAGTAACCAATAAAGTTAGGTAATGGGATGGACTACAGATGGGAGGATGGTACAGATGCCAACCCCCTAACATAGGTTATAAATTGCAAGGTTCAACAGTTTGAACCCTGCTAGCCATCTTCTACCTCAACTATGCAACCTAAGCTCTACTATAGGCAGGGGTCTCATGGGGGGGGAGCGCTCCGGAGCCCCGCTCCGGGAGTGACCCGCCCAGGGAACGGGGCAGTCACATGACCCAGCCCCGCCTCCTGCTCCCAGCAGCCAGCCCCAAACGGTCCTGAGTTGAGCGCCGGAAAGAAACAGAACGTGCGCGCCATAGTTAAAAGGCTTCGAAGCCCGCGCGACAAGTTTCTCGAGGGCTAGCGAGGAGAGCCACGTGCAGGGCCGCTCACTCACTAGGCATTGCCTAGGGTGGGCTGGCCGTTAGGGCGCCAAACTGCACCGGCGCCCCGCCAAAAGCGGGATCCTTGGGTGAAGTCTGAACTCTGTATACACAGACCAAGAGCCCCTTACTCATTTAGTCTTGCCCCTGCTGTAGATAAAGCAGGTCAGGCTAACAAGCTGGCTGCTGCATAGCTATGGCACTGCTAGTCTCTCCCCTATGTGGACTGGTTACATGGTGGCTAGCTGTTTCACAGATCCCCCCCCCCTCCAAGACACATGTGGGTTTTTCAAAATCAGTTTAACAGTTTTCATATGTACCCTCCCATGGGGACTCGTGGAATGTAAGAATGAGGAGTGTTCCTTCTAAGCTGAGTTAGTGTGAGCTAGGTAAAGGTTCCCTTGCTCGAAAGCCAGTCGAATCCGACTCTAGAGTTGCGGTGCTCATCTCCGTTTCCAAGCCGAAGAGCCAGCGCTGTCTGAAGACGTTTCCGTGGTCATGTGGCCGGCATGACTAAACACCAAGGCACACGGAACGCTGTTACCTTCCCACCGAAGTGGTCCCTATTTATCTACTTGCAATTTCTTGCTTTTGGACTGCTAGGTTGACTAGCTCACAGTTTTTTAGCCTCTGGCTCACACATTTCTGTCTTCGCTCAAGAAGGAGGGCTCCAGAGCAAACTAATTTATGCAGGAGCCAAATCACTGGCTCACAACAGTAGCTCACAAAGTAGAATTTTTGCTTACAAGACTCCACAGCTTACAGGGAACTCCGTAGACCTGTGACAGCTGCAGCTCAGAAGCTGGCTTGGAATACCAAGCACCCTGTTGGTGAGTCAAACAGTGCACACAATTTGGGGTGGGGGTAGGAGAAGTCAGGGCTGAGAGCCAGCGTGGCCCGGTTGCGGGGCCATCCCAAGCAGAGTTGCCCTCCTGGTCTTAGAAGGGAGTAAGTCTGCCTAGAATGGCACTACCAGGCTCCTTGGGGGTCACCTAAAACCACATGCAGGGTTTCACGTCCTCTCTCTCTCTTTCCTTCCAAGAGGAGACAGCTTCTCCTTGCTGCTTATTATTATTGTTTTATTACTTCCCAGCTCTAAATTATCTTCTCTGCAATTCTGTGAAGTACATTTGGCAGGGAGCTCCTGACAACCTAGATTGCTGAAGTGGCAAAGAAGATCTTTCTGAGAGCCAGGAAGTCCCCAAATCTTGCCTTGGTCATAAATTAATCAGGCAGCTGCGGGCATTCATAGCCTCAGTCTGCACTGTCTGTAATATGGGGATGATCACCTGCTTTACAGGGTGGTTGTTACAGGGTTAAGAGCCGGTATGGTGTCAGAGTGTCAGTCTGGGATCCAGGGATCCTAGTCTCAATCCCCATTTTGCCATGGAAGCTTACTAGGTGTCCATGGGTCACACACAATTTTGGCCTCACCTACCTCACAAGATAGATATGGGTAGCCATGTTAGTCTGTCTGTGGCAATAGAAAAGAAAAAGAGGTAAGCAGTGACACAAAAGTTCATACCCTGCCACAAATTTTGTTAGTCTTTAATGTGCTACTGGACTCTTTCTCTTCTCTACTGCTACCTCACAAGGTTGTTGTGAAGATAAAATAGAGAGGGCAAACAACCTTATTTCCCCATTGGGAGAAAAGGCCAGGTATAAATGAAGTAAATAAATCAGTTGTTGAGAAGATTACTAAGAACGTGTGTGGGGTATTTTGTACTTAGTTGCCACAGCAGTCTGTTCAAGGCTACCCCCAGTGGTTTGCCTAAAGGCATGACTGAACAGAGAGCTCACTGGCTCCGATTAAGTGTTTGAGTGAATGATGCTGCTTGCTATGAGCACTTGAGGATTTTGAGAACAGGAAAAAGACACTTCCATGAAATGGCTGGCAAGGTGGGGTGGCACAGCCAGTCACTAAATGGCTGCCATGGGGGGTTGTGGCCAGTCACAAAAGCATCCTCCTGCAAGGGAGGCAGCTGTTTCTCAGCTGGTGCTCCCTGGAGGCACAAAGGTGATGCCACCTGGGCTTTTCTGAAGCACCACTGAAGTGAGGGCAAGCTAGGACTGGCTATTTTGCTTTGAGGAGGAGATCCGCGGCGCCCCGGGAGGCCCGGCCACCCTCCTCCCCGTGCTTCCTGGCCCCTGGTATTTTTGGCCCTTGTGTAACAGAGTGTTGGACTGGAGGGGCCATTGGCCTGATCCAGCATTGGCTTCTCTCATGTTCTTATGTCTGGGGCAAGGGATGCTCTGTATTCTTGGTGCTTGGGGGGGGCAGTGGGAGGGCTTCTGGTGTTCTGGCCCCACTGCCAGACCTCCTGAGTGCACCTGGTATTTTTGGCTGATGTGTGACACAGTGTATTTATCTTTTGTATATGGTTTCCCATTTGTGCTTACCTTACAATAGTAGGCTGATGCAGTGCTAGGGGCAGGCCTTCTGTGCTGCTGCTAGTCCACCAGTTTAGCCACAAGGTATAGATAGGAACTCTCAGTGTAGGGCAAGTGATGCTCTATATTCTTGGTGCTTGGGGGGGGCAGTGGGAGGGCTTCTGGTGTTGTGGCCCCACTGCCGGACCTCCTGAGGGCACCTGGTATTTTTGGCCCCTGTGTGACTCAAAGTGTTAGACTGGATGGGCCACTGGCCTGATCCAACGTGGCTTCTCTTATGTTCTTACGTCTGGGGCAAGGGATGCTCTGCATTCTTGGTGCTTGGGGGGCAAGAGGGGGTGGGTTCCTGGAGCTTTGGCCCTGCTGGTGGACCTCCTGAGGGTACCTGGGTTTTGTCCAGTGTTTCCTCTAAGTACAAGGTCGTTAACAGTTTTTTAGCCTCCGGCTCATACATTTTTGTCTTAATTCAGGAAAGATGCCTCCAGAGCAAACTAATTTATGCAGTAGCCAAATTGCTCACTCATAGCTTTAATGCCAGTCACTCACAAAGGAGCATCCCGGGATGTGATATCAGAGTCATGTGACAGGAAGAGGGGGAGCTGGACCATAACCAACAGACCGAAAGGGCCAAGGACAAGAAACAAAAAACAGTCATCAAGAGGTTCCAGTGATGTCAGGGGATGTGGCCTTATGACACACTTCCGGTGATGCCAGGGGGCGTGGCCTTATGACACACTTCCGGTGATGTCAGGGGGTGTGGCATATGCTAATGAGTTATGCTAATGAGCTCCGGCAGCTCTTTTTCTACAAAAAGACCCCTGACTATAGGTAATTCTCACGTGCTTTCTTGGACTGCAGCCAAGAAGCCCACATGTGTTGGCTGGTACCAACTGTGTGAAGTAGGATTTCCTTAAGTTAGAACTTCTGTATTCCCACATTCTTCGGTGTGAAGGTCGAGCTCTGGATCAGATAAGTATATGCCGTTTTCCCTTTTCCATTCCCATCCATTTAGTGTAAAAGTGATAGTTTTCTATTTTTTCTGTATCTAAAGGAACTTGTATGTATGAGTGAGTGATTCTGTTTTTGTGTGCTTGTGAATTAAACATTATTCAGTAAAGAGAGCAACTGATTTTACAACTGCAAATCTTGTCACGTTGTCTCTTTGGGTGGGATCCTTGGGTGAAGTCTGAACTCTGTATACACAGACCAAGAGCCCCTTACTCATTTAGTCTTGCCCCTGCTGTAGATAAAGCAGGTCAGGCTAACACACTTGTGGTGCACCAGTGGTCATTTGTGTTCTCTGATTTAGATTTCTGCTTGGAGTGCTGGCCCAGAATTTACAGTTGCTATTCTAAGGATTATACGTGACAATTCTTTTTTTGCAAGATTAGTGGATTTAGGAACAATCAGGCTCCATTTGTAAATTTTGTTCTGTGCCTTGTTTTGGTCTTCCTCTGTTCTGCTGCTGTTGGCATGCTGTTCAGTGGAGAGGAAGGTCTTAGCTTCTGATATACTACAGATGTGATAGCCTCTGGTGTTGATGCTGTGATCTGTAGAGTGTTCACAATGGGAAGTACAGCAAGTTGTAGCACTGATTGCCCATAGTCCCTTACATGGTAATGGCCCTGATTTGTATTGTCAAACTGTTTAAAGGCTGGGAAAAATAATTGAATTAGCTTCTCTAACATGGTTTTTGATGTGTATATGTGTTTGGTTTGAGGTCTGTGTAATTCACAGATTTAGTCCACTATCCCTTTCTCTCTTCTCCCCTCCCCCTTTTACAGGCCTACCTAATTAACTGTGTATGGAACTGCTATAAATACATCATCAACAGAAACGTGCCTGAGATAGCTGTGTACCCTGCATTTGAAGCGCCTCCACAGGTAAAATCTTCATAAAGCCTGACTAATTAAGCTGTCAGTTTGCATGCTGAAACAGTTAATTGGTGGAACTGTGCCTCTCCTTTGGACTAGCGTAAATGCTTACAGGCTTTCAGACTTTCATATTCTTCATCATGCATAGGTTTCTTAGAGGCAGAATCTAACAACTTGGTTTAAGTCTAATGGCCTTTGGCTTGAGTTCCCTGATTTTATGAGAATAAAGTTGGCTGCAAAATGTATTATTAATCATGGGTCTTGCTCAGGTAAGGGCTTGAGCAAAGATGTCATTTTTTTTAAATCACAGAAGCCGTGTAGCAAATGAGCAGCATAATAAATTCAGAGCAAGTAATTTCTCTGCAGTTTCATGGAAGCTGGAAAATTCTGTTCCTCTGGTTACGTTCTGAACACATACATCTGGCAATCTGGTAGCTTTTAAACTTAGCAGGTGTCCTGCTTTCAGATTTGATCAGTATCCACTTCTGAAGAAATACAGCGGCCTCTTGCAGTGGAGAAGCCGTTTGGATTATAGTTCTGTAAGTGTCTGCTGCAGTATTGTAGCATACATAAAAGCTGCGAGCGGTAATGAAGGGGACTTTATTCATTTAGTATTTTTAGTTCAGCATTACTTTTGTGGGTATGGATTTCTAAGGATCAGTGCCAAATTAAATTCTCAGAAGGGGATGTTTTCAGAATTCTCACTGTGATCAATGTGTTCTTGAACGAGATGACAAAAGTGATGATTCATGCTGTCACTTTTGAGATAGAACAGTCACCTCAGAATGACCTTATCAAAGTTTTTCTGGTAAAATAGTGGCAAAACTCGAAGATTAAGTTTGTGGTAATTTCCAGTTCTGCAACACCAGAGGAGGAATCTTTTGGTAAGACTTCTACTCCACCCTTCCCCCAATTAATGGGGGGGGGGATTCTCCAGGAGATGTGCAGGGTAGAGATGTGAAGGCACAGAAAAAACCTGAAAAAAATAGGGAAAAAACCGTTTTTTTTCCTCAAGCCTTTTTTTTTTCTGAAAAATTGAAAAAAGAAAAGAAAAGAAAAAAAATTGATTATGGAACGTTTTATTTTAACATGATGAATAAAATATTTTAAGACAAGGTGTTCAAATATTTTCCAAATCATTTCTAATATATATATATGGTATCAGATTGATCTAATTTCTGTGCACTGAGGACAAGCAAGTCCTAGGTTACAAACTGAACTCTCCAATGCAAGAACAAGATGCATTTCTTTTTTTAGGAGGTGCGATTGTCAGAAGAAAATAAAAAAGTTTCAGTTTTGTTTTTGCATGTGGGTGGGTATTCTGTTTGTAATAATTGTTTGGATACACTATATTTTTAATATGCTAGTTGTGATAATTTCATGCCAAGTAAAAATGCCCATAGTCATATTTTATGTTCCTAAAGTAACAGAATGACTTTCAATCTAGAAAAGACAAAAGAAATGCTAATGTAGCATTTTTTCAATTTTTCCGAAAATTTCCGTTTCCCCCCGAAAAAAAACGGAAAAAACCCGGGGGGTTTTCCGAGCTTCAAAATTTCCGGAAATTTTACATCTCTAGTGCAGGACCATCCGAAGCAGAGTTGCACCCTTCTCATTCCACTGAAGTCAGTGGGCTTATCAAGTCGTAACTCTGCCTCATGCAGTTCAAGATCACCGGCAGAACCCATCATTTTTAGGTTAAAAATCTCCATAGTAGTATGGAAATCCAGTGGCTCGACCACTGAACTTCACTGCAAAGGTTCTAACATTCAGTCTGCTCGGGAGTTTACTGTCCTTGTTTTAGGGGCTTTCAGCTAGAACAGAACTAGCTTTCACGCGGCATTACAGAACTGCACACTGAGCCCTGGACTGTCATGAAGTGTGCAATTAGTAATACTGGGATATGGTTTTCAGAATTTGATCTGCACCTAGCAAACTAAAAAAATGGATTGTCGTCATGTGCACCGTCTGGCAAAGTCTTTCCTCTCATGCTCTCTTTCTTTCCCCCTTACAGTATGTTCTGCCAACCTATGAGATGGCAGTAAAAATGCCTGAGAAGGAACCTCCGCCTCCTTACATCCCTGCTTGAAGTAACACGACTGATATTGAAACATCTGTACCAGCTTCTCTTTTTTTATACTGTTAAACCGCTTAAATAAACATTTGAGGGCTTTAGGAATGAAACTGTGTGGTTGAGCTGAGAGGCATTTGATATAGCGACACTAAACAAAATATTCTTATTGGGATGATTCTCCCCCCCCCCCCTTCAAATCTTGGTAGCTTTTAATTTTATTGGTCTCTTTACACAGTTACTAAGCCTTAGGGTTTAATTCTGCAAGGACCTCTATATTTGTATTTAACTTTGTTCGTGTTTCCGTTGACTTTTTTTTTAGCATTAGCATGGATAACCAAGATTAGTTTGGGAGATGAATGTTTAGTTTGGGAGACGAGAGTTCTCAGGATCAGGCTCTTCAGAAAGATTATTCTACAGATTAGTTCACAAGGACAGTCTGATCAGATGGCAATAAGGTTTTTTTCATTCCTCGCTTTATAGAGGGAGAGGAAGGAGTTCAAACGTGGTATACGACTATATATATTTACTTTTTGCACTTTTACCCTTTATCTTACCTTACTGTGTTATCCAATGCCTTGAAACCATATTTTCAGGAAGCGTGAAGTTGGCACTACAGTTTGAAATTTTTGCTACGTGCTGTGAATGCCGGAAGAATGCACACAGAAAACTACATTTGTGTCAGATGTCAGTTGCATGCTTCTAATCTGTATGTATTTTCATCTTTGTTATAAATGATGCTTTAATAAATCTTGTTTAAAAAAAAAATTGCCAGCAGCATTGGTGTGTGATTTCATCAGTCTCTGAGTTACAGAAAAAGGGTTTTCTGGTTTCTTGTTCTTCTGACATAAAGTTTCATACTCTGTTCAGGTTATTATTGACCTGATATTGTGTCTTGAAGCAAAAACTGCTATGGGCAGAAGATGGAGTATTAAAAAGTGGTGTATACTAATGACCAACTGCATCTACCCCCCCCCTTCCGTATTTTGGTTGAGGTGGCAGGCGCTTAGTCTATTCTGACTCCACTGTCCTGTCCATAGGACTGTTATTTTTTCCCCCCCTCAGTGCCCTACTGCTCTGGATACCATTCGGACCCTGGAGTTTCTTAGGGTAATTAATCCATATAATTCAGGGGTTTGGTTTATCTGCTATTGCTACTTATTGCTTTACTGTTTTTACTGTTTGTTGATTTTATGTTGTGAGCCTCCCTGAGCCCATTTTTGGGGGTAGGGTGGGATATAAATTTAATAAATAAATAATCAATATTTTGTCATGCTAATTTTACTTTGGGATTCGTAGTTGTTATGTTACCAGACTTGGAGATGAATCATTATGAGAGAACTTGGCATATTGCTGATGGGTATTAAAAAAAACAAAAAAACGCCTGGGCAGGGGAAGCAAATGCAGCTTCTCATTATTATTGCCTTCAAACACACACACATTTTTATGGGCCATAAACCCTGCTCATCAAACTTGTGCTTTAATGTTCACAGTATTTTGGTGTGACCAATGGCTTGGATCATTATTATTGCCTTCAAACACACACACACATTTTTATGGGCAATAAACCCTGCTCATCAAACTTGTGCTTAAATGTTCTCAGTATTTTGGTGTGACAATGGATTGGATCCTGCCTAGATTTCCATCACAGGAGGAGTGACTTGCACCCATCTTCTCTTACCACAGGGGACCTCAGATTCCCCCCTGAGTTTTTTCTCTGGGTCCCTGACCCCCCAGGGACAGCATTTTTTGTGTGTTTCATGTAGCCACTAGGGGGGAGAACTGGCCAAAAACAAAACCCCAAACCCTTGTCCCTGTAGAAATCTAGGCAGGATCTAACCCATCATTTTCTGGTATCATATTCCTGATTTGGCTGCCTTGACTCCTCTCTCTCTAGCTAAAAAAGAAGAAGATTCTTGTACCAGCCAGTTAAAACTATACGATTCCAGTCTGTGCGAAACACACTTGGCCTGTTAATTAGCCAGAAATTGTAGGGAGTAAGGTTAGTGTTGCAATGAATGCACTTCAGGTGCTCTGCAGAAAACACCAAACTGGCCGCTGCTGCTCCAAGTTAAAGGAAGTTGCATTTATTTAATTTATTTAGAACACTTCTCTGCAGCATTTTCAGGAACCTGCCTGAGGCAGCTTACCAGATAAGAAGTAGAAAAGAACATTTAAAGGAATGAATTAGAATCCGGAATAAAAAAAAGCACTACCCTGCATAAAAACATACATCATAGAAAGCAGACCACAGGCTGCTTAAAACAGCTTCCAGACGAAATTAATATTAAGAATCAGCCACTTAATTAAAAGCCTGGGTCAACAGAAATGTTTTGAACCCAGCACCTAAAAGGAAGCTATGTAGGTTCCTGGTGGACCTCAAGGGGAAGGGCATTTAACAAGTGAGGTGCTGCTACTGAAAAAGCCCTTTCTCCGGTTGCCACCTGCCTCCTCTCCGAAGGCTGCGGGGCAACAAAGAAGGGTGTAAGGTTGCCATCAATCAACGAGTCACTTCTCGGTTAAGAGGACGACTTTATTGAAAGGATGTTTCACTAACAAGGTTTCTGTTTAGAATGACAGGGAATGAATCGTGCAGGTAACATGAAAGAAGTTCAAACAGCCTCTACACCAATGGGACATATTCCCGCCAGGGAAGAAAGTAGCGCCAAAGTGCTGGGAATCATAACGGTCCATGTAATCCAAAACATCTCTGTTCCCAGGCTCTGAATAAAAGCAAACTTCAAGCAGACTATAGCAATACTCCTTATCTCACCACCTGCCCTTGGATTGTTTTGCGTTTCACTAACAAGCTGCTCGTTTGTGAGCATGCACTTGGGGTGCTAGGCAACAACTATCAACATATGTAGCTATTACAGAAAGGAAAGTAGGGTTAAAGGACACGTACAGGTTAAGCATATATACATCTGATCAACCATGGCAGCTTGCTGACGAAGGGCTTGTGAGGCAGATCTTAGCTACCGGACTGCATGGCATAGGCCAGGATCCAAGAATAAAGGACTGTGTTAAATAAACTTTAAAGCCAGCTTGGACATACTTGCCAGATATATACACATTAGATTTGCCTGTTCTAGTATCATTTGAATACGACACCGCCTGATCCCCTGCTTTTGGGTATATCTATATTTATTTCATTTCTACCACACTTTCTACCCAACAGGAACTCAAAAATGGCTTACCTTATTTGTTCTTCTGGTTTATCCTCATGACACCAACCCAGTGAGGTAGAGTACGTTGCATGTGTAGCCAAAGATCACTACAGCACACTTACTTGGCAGATAGGGTTGCCAGGTGCCCCTTGGCCACTGGTAGGTGGTGGGTGGGTCGGGTTGCCAGAGCCAGGTTGGGGAACTCCTGGAGACTTGGGGGTGGAGCCTGGGGAGGACAGGGACTTCAGTGCCATCGAGTCCACCCTCCAAAGCATCCATTTTCTCCAGGGGGACTGATTTCCATAGTCTGGAGATAAGCTGTAATTCCAGGGGATCCCCAGGTCCCGCCTGGAGGCTGGCATCCCTATTGGCAGAGTGTGGAGTTGGAGCTGGGTCTGCCAGGTCTTAGACCAGTGCTCTAGCCACAACATCATACTGACTCTCCAACTCTGCCATAATTTGTCTCTTAAAACTGGGCTTGGGGGGGGGAGGGGGTTGGACACCCTCACAACCTCACTTTAACAGGACTGAACGTTTGTCTGTAGCAGTCCTTAATAGCTGTGTTTTCTGTCTATAAAGCAGAAATGCTGGCAGCTGAAAGCAAGGTCAGATAGTCATGGGAAAGTTCTGTTCCTCCCCCTTCTCTTCGCCCATATGTGAATTGGAATCTAATTTGGTAGCCGTGGACAACCTTCAGACTCCGTTTTTCAGTTAGCAGAACACAGCTTTGCTGCCTCCACACGACCCCTCCCCTCCTCCACAGCTTGCTGATTTTCCCAGAATGTTACTCCTGGAGAGTAGGAGTGTGTGCCCTTAGAAGGGGGGAATCAGTGGAAATTGCCAATTTAGTCTGGATCCAACCTCATAATTTGTTTCCTTTGTTCATATCCTACCTTTCTCCCCAATGGGGACCCAAAGCGGCTTACGACATTCTCCTGTCTTTTATCCTCCCAGCAACCCTGTGAGGTAGGCCAGTCTGAGAGTGTGTGACTGAATGCACAGAAAACCTCCATGGCAGAGTGGGGATTTTAACCTGGGTTTTCTGGATTGGGTTCTCGGGGCATAAATGGAGGTTGGAAGATCACCTAGGTGGTCAGAGTTCTGGTTAAAATGGTGACGTTAGCGTCCACTGTCTGCACCTCTGCAATTTAAGAAAATTGTGATCTCAAGCCCTGCTAGCTGCGCTGTCACTCTGACGGGAAATAACAGAGCCTGCTAGAAGTAGGGCAAGTCCCCTTGGTGCTTAAACTATCATTTATTGTGCTATTATGCAGTGTATTGTTCCATCAGCTTCTGTGGACTAGAGTCTAGTGAATCAGATGCATAGGGACGTTCCTACTTGCCAGGTATATACACACACCACGCACAGAGAAATCTCATGGCATCAAAAGATATTACCTCCCATAATATTTCTGTACAAAACTCAAGTGCACAAGGGCTGTCGACTGGAGCACCGTACCCTGTTCAGATGTCTCAGTGAACACCTTGTGCAATTGGCCGATATGTGCATATGTACTGTGTGTGTGCTCACCTTACAAATGAAACGGGGGAACTGGATAAAGGTGGGGTTTCAATCACATGCTCAGCTCTACACCCATTAAATGCAACGCGAGAACTATTCAGTGCACATATAGAAAACGAGCAGGCGGTCACTAACCTGTGAACAGAGCCGTAATCTAGGACTGCCAACCTCCAGGTACTACCTGGAGATCTGCTATTACAGTTGAACTCCAGACAAGATCTATTCCCATGGAGAACATGGCTGCTTTGGCGGGTGGACACCAGACACTGCAGCATTGTACCATGTTGAGGTCCTTCCCCTCCCCAAACCCCGCCCTCTCCAGGCTGTGCCCCCCCCCCGTCTCCAAGGACTTCCCAATCCAGAGCTGGCAACTGTACTATAATCATGGCTTGACTTGATAAAGTAATGCCTGTGGTTTAAGAGGCACTCGTGATCATGACGGAGCCCTAATTGAACAATGCCAGGCTTCCTGAGAAAGTCTGAATTGAGCTGTTTTAGTCTGAAGTTTCCCTTTAAAGGTCTTTTGGATGGAAATGGGCTCCTTGAGAAAGGCTTGGGCTGCCTTGGCTAACTAGGGAAGACTGGTTTGCAGCGTGCATGCCAGCTGGCCACTATAACGAACTTGCATAATGGCCTGTACTTGTACATATTTCACCAGAAGTAAGTCTCAGTGGGGCTCACTCTCCAACCGGGGGGGGGGCACAGGATTGCGGTGTCAGGCTAGACTGAAGGATTTTGGTTGTAGGATGGAGAGCAGGTTGACTGCATGAAGCGAGACCTTTGACTTAATTCTCCCGTTTAACCTTTTATTTGTAAGCTCATAATGCTAGAACTCCTTTGAACACAGAAACCCAAATGGAAATTCTTGTGACTCCTCAGGATACTTTCTCAGCTCCTGAGACCCAGCTTGCTCCACACAGCCATTTGCAAAACATCCCACAGTGAGAATCCGGCCTTGAAGAGTCTCTTCCTGGTTAATTGTTTTTTAAGTGAGCCTCTGTGCCATTAATTTTGTTTTTCATTATATACTTTCTTGTTGAATATCATTTGGGGGGGGCTGCTAATGGAAGGGAAAAATGATGATGCTTTTAGAAAGCTGGAAGAATTTGGCTCTGCTAGTGTCATGGATGAGTGTTTTGAGAAATCATGAGCTTGCAACAGCAGGAGGAGACTTAAGGTGAGTTTATATGAGAAGGTTCCCAGTGTAGACAGACAGACATCTGTACCTTGGTTTTCTGGCACTGTGCAGAGAACAGAAAGTAAAACTTCACCACCATTATGTAAACATTGATTTACTTGAATCTGAACTTTCTAAATCCACTATGCTGATTTCAGTGGATTGCATGTCCTTGGATGTATGTAGCAGTCTCGGTTCACCTATTAGTTTCCCATTGACCTTTAGGTCATCTTGAGCTGGATTTTTAGATGTCCTCAGACAAGGCTGGGAAATCTCTGTCCCAGCTGCCCAGTTTCCTATGAGTTTAAATTTGATTCTGGTGCTTATAAGTGCAAGTCTGAGTAGATAGGACTGACCTTGATGGAGCAGTGATTGGATGTGGAAGCCACTTGAAGCAGGATTCTGATGATGTGGCATAGAAATATCCTGAATATACTAAATTTGATTTAGGTGTGTTTATGTATGACCTGCTTGGTACACAGAATCCCCCTTCCACTTCTTGTTAGTGAATAGAAGTCTGCTTGCCATGCAGAAGGTCCCAAGTTCGATCCTCAGTTATCTCCAGTGAAAGAGTTCAGGTAGGAGGGGATGTGAAAGGTCAGCCCAAGACTTTGCCAGTCTGAGGCTGCGGTCACACAGAGCATTAGCCACGCTACAGAGACGGAAGATAGGCGTATTTTCCGGGCGCGATCAAACCGCAACATCTGGGAAGTGTAGAGCTCCCATGGCGAACCCGAGGCTTCCCGCCGAAGATGCAGAGTTAAAAACTAGTACCTCCAAGGTCCTAGTTTCCGGAAACCGAGAGGCAAGGGCGGGCGTTTGATCACGTTTCCGGTGGTAGCTCGTGGCATCCGGCGCCCGCCCATGTCCCGTTGCGAAAAGGTTTTTTCCCCCCCAAGTCTCCACGGGATGTGCACAAGCACCCAACGGTGCATGCGCACACTTCGGTTAAAAAAACAACACAACCCCCGCCCCGCCGCCGCTTTGCCGCGCTGCAGGATTGATGTATGATTGGCACCTCCCCCCGAACCACCGGACGTCGGCGGGATAGACAATACTGACCTTGATGGACAATGGTCTGATTCAGTATAAGGCAGCTTCATGTGTGTTCAACTATTTTCCTCTCTGTGTTTATCTAGGATATAGCTACTTTCACTATAGCAAGCTAACTTTGTGTTGGCTATCTGAGGCCTTCACAATTCATGCTGTGATACACTGTTTTCTGGCCTGATTGGCTGCTGAAGCTGTTGATAATTAAAATCCAATTAATCTGATTATTGGTGGAAGTATATTTGAACTATGTGCTAATTCTGTTATTTCCTTTATGAGTGAGCCTGTCCTTTTTAAACCCATACCTACTGAGAGGGCCACTCAAAGAATGCGTTCAAAGGAGTGTTTGCTGTCTGGGGAAGGCAGTGACTGCTTTTTTCCCACCCCTCCCACACTAGCTCTTTGGCCAGGAACTTAAAATCTGCTCTTTCAAGGAAAAGGGGGGAGAAACCCAGAGAGGGCTGAGAGAGGTGGATCATTTGGTGCTCAAACCAAGGCAGCTAAAATGCTCCGGCTGGTCAAGACCCTCAGCTGCTGCCTTTGCATGCTACTACCTGTAGCCTGTGGGGCTCGGCACACTTTTGCCAACTTCCCAGTCCGAAGAAGCATGGATTCTGTTCCACAGCAGGTCAAAACTTTCAGTAGACCTGCCACACTGCTGGCTGATGAGCCCTACTCCAGAGGAACTGGCAGCTATTCTTCAGCCATCTCCCCTACAGGTAAATTACACTTCAGCAGCTATAGCAGGGGGTGAGAAGCTATGGCTTTTAGTAAAGAGATGGGAAGGTGGACTTCTTTGTTTAGCAAAGGTGCATGGTAGCTTGAACCTGCTTTCCATCTCTCCCACCGCTCCTAGCAGTGTTTCAGTTTATGCCCTGTATTTCTATCTTGCTTCTCCTGTTACTGTATATCTCTATATTACCTTCTTCTCCAAAGAGCTCAGGTTGGTATGTTTGATTCTCTAGTCCCAATTTATTCATTTCTACCCTGCCTTTCACTCCAATGGTGACTCAAAGTCGCTCAGGTTGTTCCTCCATTTTCTTCTCACAATACCCCTGTGAGGTAGGCTAGGCTGAGAGACAGAGAGAGAGCCTAGCCCAAAGATACCCCAGTGAGCTTTACAGCTGAGCAGGAGTTTGAGCCAAGGTCTCCCCTGCCTTAGCCTGACAGGTCAATCATTACACCATGACAGTTATTCCAGAAGATGCAAAACTTTACCTTGTACAACTTTTTTTTTCCCTTGCAGCAAATGAGATGGCAGATATTCTGCCATAATGTAGTTGACCTAACTGGGTTGTTGTGAGAATGACTGAGAAGATAAGTTTCAAATCCTCTATGTTTTCCCTAAGCAGTATTTATATGCTCAGAAAGCCAATGGGAAGAGTTACAGAAGGCACAGCTCTCACTAACTGTTTGCTGAATGGCCCAGTTTGAGATCAGTGCTGGTAACGAGTGCGTATGTGTGTGAGGTGTGTGAAATAGCCTCTGTCCTTAAACCAGAGGCAACTTAAGATCCCATCAAAAAGCCAGTTTGGTGTAGTGGTTAGGAGTGTGAGGTCTAACCCGAGAGAACCAGGTTTGATTCCCCACTCCTCCACATGCAGCTGCCGGTGTGACCCTGGGTCAGTCATAAGTTCTTTCAGAGCTGTTCTTTCAAGGGCAGTTGTCGAGAGAGCTCTCTCAGCCCCACCTACCTCACAGGGTGTCTGTTGTGGGGAGGGGAAGGGAAAGGAGATTGTAAAGCACTCTGAGACTCCAGGTAGTGAAGGGCAGGCTATAAATCCAATCTCCTCTTCTTCATCATCATTAGCAGCTGCATGTCAATAAAGGTCTGCAAGGATCCCTAGACACCTGCACCTGTAGAGTTCTTTTTATGTTTTTCAGCATGAAAGCATCTAAAAACCCTTTAAATAATCAGTACTATTATACTAGATCAGTTAAAAGGCCTAAACTGGATTATTTAACAAAAAAGACTGAGGTATGCCTCAAATATACCTACCAGTCAACAACAGGTTCCTTCTAGAACTTATGGGAGCTGATGCTCCCAAATGTACATATAAGTAAGCAAATTCAAGCATGCTTTGCATAACTTCATCCCTTGAAGTTTTGGATGCGGGACACAGTATCCATTGCAGATCCGATGCCACAAACATTCATCTCATAGGCACAGTATTTTTTAAAGAGGTCCTTCATGTGTCCAGCTGTGAGTTATCAAGCAGCAAGGACTCCAGGGCAACCAAGGATTGTAGCTGTCCCTTTAAGGACAACCTCTCTTGTGACCTATGGAGAAAAACAGCCTAGCTTCCTAAATCACAACAAACCGAGTGATGAAGTCGAAATGTAAACATTTTTTATACCTACAGACTATTTTAAATTTTAGAATGTCCTTGTCTCCTCCACCCCCCACTTTGAACCCCAGAAGCACGTAAAAGTGAAGCTATAAGACTCTGAGGGAAAGTAGAATCCAGATAGTTTAGGTCAGCAATTCTTCATTGGCACCTTACACAATCTACAAATCTTAGGGTGCATTCAGAACTATAGAGGGCATTTTGGTATCACACAGCTGCCTCCCCCCACTTGCAATGGCTTCTGTCAGTGAGTGAATGAGAGTTGTTTTATGTTGTTTACCTTTATAAGAAGAAGAAGAAGAGGAGTTTGGATTTATAACCCGCCCTCCACTACCCAAAGGTGTCTCAGAGCGGCTTACAAACTCCTTTTCCCTTCCCCTCCCCACAACAGACACCCTGTGAGGTAGGTGGGGCTGAGAGAGCTCTTGACAGAAACTGCTCTTTTTCAAGAACAGCTCTTACCAGAACTGCGGCTTGCCCAAGGCCATCCAGCCAGGTGCAAGTGGAGGAGTGGGGAATCAAACCTGGTTCTCCCAGATTAGAGTCCGCGCACTTAACCACTACACCAAACTGGCTAAAAAATGCCACCTTAAACAGTATGTCTTCTGTCGTAATATGCCTTGGACATCCTTAACCTTGGAACTAAATAATAATGGTTCAATACACCTGTTGCCAATCTAAGGTGTATTTTGTTATATTTGCATATTTCCTTACAGTCTTCCTCACTTTTTTTGTGTGTGTCTTCTGTTTTAGCATTAGTAATTGTGGTTAGGCTAAGAAATGTCTGCAATTTGGCATTTAGAACACAATATAAATGTGTGGCATTTGTAAATAATGATGTCCAGAAATAGACTGGGGGCTTCAAAATGAGAGTAGAGATTATATATAGGACAGGGGCCAGCAACCAGGGGCTATAAGCAGCCAAATATGGATATTCAAAAAAAGAAATCTTTATATTAAGGTGCCTTGAATACATATGTTGGCTACCAGAATCACCAGTAGGTCAAGGGAATGGCAGGCAAAGATAGTTATGGAACAAAAAGGCTTCTTTAGAGAAGATTTAAAGAAAGGGAAATGAGAGAGGTGAACAGTTACCAGTAATCCAAGCGTAAACCATGCACCTATTTATGTCAGTGCTCTAAGGAATCATGCAGGGTGCTCCTGTGTACATTTATGACTTACTGTGAGATTGAAGAGTCTGACTCGACTATGTGACTGAACAACATCATCAACAGCAAGTGAGATCTCATGTGTGCCCCTCCTAATAAAGGACTCACAACACCCAGTGTTTGGGCTGCAGAAATTTTGCAGATCAATGTGTCAACTATTGGTAACTGTTAAGTTGTATAGTTTCAGTTATGTAAATGGGCTGTCTTATACTGACTGTCTCTTGATCTCTTGCTCTGAAGTTTGACATCGTTTGACCCTTTAATTATAAACAGCTGCCGACCCCCAATGTAAAGTACATATATTCTCCTGCTCTCTGATAAAGCATTGTTGTTCTGACTACACCCTCCACACAGACATACCTACAGACATGGATCCTTCTCAATACCCACAATGATACGCCCCGCTTCTGGCCCTCATTCAGCCAGGAGGAGGCAGGAGAAGAGGGAGGGTAAGTTGCTTCCTCCCTGCCTCTCCCCACCCCTGCCTGCCTGGGGCCAGGGAGGGCCTTTGCGGGGCTTCCTTGCACTCCCGCCAGCCTTGCAGGTCCACCGCCGGGCCCCTCATGGGGCTCGGCAGTAGAGCTGCAAGGCCAGCGGTGGCGGCCGGGACCGTTGGGGGCGGGGTGTGTGGCCTTATGACACACTTCTGGTGATGTCAGGGTGTGTGGCCTCATGACACACTTCCGGTGATGTCAGGGTGTGTGGCATATGGTAATGAGTTATGCTAATGAGTTCCCCTAGCTCTTTTTCTACGAAATGACCCCTGATCATCAGGTTCTGTTCTAGAAAGCTAACCTTTGCTTTGCACTTTACTGCCTCAGCAAGGTAAGTTCCTAGATCCTAGGGTTTCCAAATCCAGGTTCAGAAATCCCAGGAGATTTGAGGGTGGAGCCTGGAGACTAGGGTTTAGGGAGTGGAGGGACCCTGGTAGGGTATAATGCTCTGCACTTCACCTTCCAAGCAGCCATTTTCTCCAGGAGAAGTGGAAAAAAATGTTTTAAATGATGAATGAATGTATGAATGAGAAAGTGATTTTTGTCATTTGGAGATCAGTTGTAATTCTGGGAGAACTCCAGCCCCCACCTGGGGGTGGGCAACCCTACTGGATCCCATTATATATGTGTGTGTGTGTGTGTGTGTGTAATCCAGGAAACTCCAGGAATTTAAATCTTCCGGAGCAGTTTTTCAAAACCTGACTTCAGTAACTATGCAGTTCTGTGCTTGTTTTTTCCTCGCAGACGATGTTTGCAGGAGCAGGCCCCTGGATCTTGTGTTTATAATCGACAGCTCCCGCAGTGTCCGACCAGAGGAATTTGAAAAAGTGAAAACCTTCCTGGCCAAAATGATCGACACCTTGGATGTGGGAGAGGGAGCCACTCGGGTAGCAGTAGTGAACTATGCCAGCACAGTAAAGGTTGAATTTAATCTCCGGACGTATTTTGACAAAGCTTCCATGAAGCAAGCGGTATCCCATGTCAGCCCCTTAACCGCAGGCACTATGACTGGTCTGGCTATTCAGACAGCCATGGACGAAGCTTTCACAGAAGAATCAGGCGCTAGACCTTCTTCCCTCAATATTCCCAAGGTGGCAATAATTGTGACCGATGGTCGGCCTCAGGATCAGGTACAGGAGGCGGCCTCCAGGGCTCGAGCGTCTGGAATTGAGATCTATGCAGTTGGGGTTGACCGAGCAGACATGCAGTCCCTACGGCTGATGGCTAGCGAGCCAGTGGATGATCACGTTTCTTATGTGGAGACTTATGGTGTGATTGAAAAGCTGGCTTCGAAATTCAGGGAGACTTTCTGTGGTAAGGCCATTGTTTCCTCTTTCTCTCTGCCGCTGTAAGAAGCAATGTTCAGTTCACCAAGGGTGCCCTCCTCAAGCAGAGTGACACCTTTCTAAGCCCACTGAAGTACGCTTAAGACTGCACGGTAATATAGCACACAACAGCATGCTTATCTAATGGGTCAGAAGATTTGTGGTGGTGGATTAACCCACATTATATATCGTAGAAAAAGAGCTAGGGAAACTCATTAGCATAACTCATTAGCATATGCCACACCCCCTGACATCGCCGGACGTGTGTCATAAGGCCACACACCCCACCTCCAACGGTCCCGGCCGCCGCCGGCGGCCTTGCAGCTCCACTGCCGAGGCCGGCGGGAGTACAAGGGAGCCCCGCGAAGGCCCTCCCTGGCCCCAGGCAGGCGGGTGGGGAGAGGCGGGGAGGAAGCAACTTCCCCTCCCTCTTCTCCTGCCTCCTCCTGGCTGAATGAGGGCCAGAAGCGGGGCGGCCGGAAGTAGGGGGCGGGGCTTCGTCATGTGCCCCGCCCCCCCTACCTCACCCGGGGGGACTGCGATCCCCCGCGATCCCCCCGAAATGACCTCTGGATTAACCCGATGTGGGTGGAGCTCTCAGTAACCAGACACATGATTTGTGATGTGTGGCTAGAACCTTTTACAAAAGGTACAGCAAGGCTCACTACTATGCTACTTCCCACTTATGTGAGAAGTTGCCCTGACCTGGTGGCCCAGGCTAGTCTGATCTGAGAAGCTAAGCAAGGTCGGCCCTGGTTAGTACTTGAATGGGACACCACCAAAGAAGTCCAGGGTTGCCGTGCCGAGGCATGCAATGGCAAACTGCCTCTGTTTGCCTCTTGCCTTGGAAACCCTATGGCAGTGATGGCGAACCTTTTAGAGACCGAGTGCCCAAACTGCAACCCAAAACCCACTTATTTATCGCAAAGTGCCAACACGGCAATTTAACCTGAATACTGAGGTTTTAGTTTAGAAAAAACAACTCATACATTAACATAAGATGATCCAAACAAAGTAAGGAAAGCAATCCCAAATGCTTTCATTTACTTAAAATTATTTGGCAGAGAATTCCACACTTTAATGACGGTCTGGGCCTGGCTGGGGCGATGGCACGCGTGCCCACTGAGAGGGCTCTGAGTGCCGCCTCTGGCACGTGTGCCATAGGTTCGCCACCACTGCCCTATGGGGTTGCCCTGAATTGGTTGCAACTTGATGGTACTTTCCCCTACCAATTATGCACAGAAATGCTCAAAAGCTATTTATGTGAGATACCATGACAATGATAGCTAAAATTTAATTCTTTCTCCTTTCCTAGTTATAGGAATTTATAAGTTATAGAATTTGGGATCTTAATTTCTACACAATATGGGATCTCCGTTATTTCTTACATTGTTTTCTGTCATTATTATTTGCAGCACAAGCCATACAATTTAAGTTTTGGTAAATGTGGTGGTTATTCAGATATTCACTGGCTGAAGTGGATGTTTTCGTATCACTGTACTATGTGAATTCATATGTGGCATCACTTGTTCAACAAAGGCCTTGTGTTAAAATAATGCTTAGCATTAAAACTTACCATCTGAGGTAGAAATCTTGAAAACTGACCTTCTGTCTGAGATGGCAAGTCTTGGTCTGAGACATGATTTTCATATGTAAGTTCTTTCAAACAAGCAATTAACTACATGGAAACTGAGTGGTATAATGCTATAGGGGGGGGGGGGACTGCACTGCCTCAGCCAATCAGTCTTTTAAATAGGTGCTCCATCTTAAGAGAATAGAATAATTTTAAAAGTTCTACATGGAGTCATAGTAAACAAGATTCATCTCCAATCTTCTCCCCTAGCTGTGGATGCCTGTGCACTTGGAACACACAACTGCGAACAAATCTGTGTGACCAGCGATGGGTCCTGGCGCTGCGACTGCTATGAGGGGTACACCCTGAACCCAGATAAGAGAACTTGCTCAAGTAAGAAAGTGGCCGGTCAGCACAGTTTGTGAAGAGAATGTTTTTTTCCAGGGGGAAAGGAAGTACTGATATAATTCTTCAACTTCTCTCCTAGCTAGGGAGACCTGTGCCTCTGGAACTCATAACTGTGAGCAAATCTGTGTGAGTACTGATGACTCCTGGCGCTGTGACTGCAATGAGGGGTATACCCTGAACCCAGATATGAGAACCTGTTCAAGTAAGAAACTAGTAGCTACTGAAGAAACAACAATGCTATAGTATTTACACAGGGCATTTCAAAACTTTGTGCACATGTAATCCTAGTATCATTATCCCCATACTGAAGAAGAGCTGGTTTTTATACCCCGCTTTTCTCTATCATAAGGAATCTCAAAGCAGCTTACAATTGCCTTCCCTTCCTCTCCCCACAACAGGTGCCTTATGAGGTAGGTGGGGCTGAGAGAGTTCTGAGAGAACTGTGACTGGCCCAAGGTTACCCAGCAGGCTCCATGTGGAAGAGTGGGGAATCAAACCCAGCTCTCCAGATTAGAGGCTGCCGCTCTTAACCACTCACCAAAATGGCTCTCAAGATGCTGAAGAGTGAGGTAGTTGCTTCTCTAAGGCTCCTCAGTGAGTTGCTGGCTGAAGTAAGGTTTTTAGGACCAGCAGAGACATCATGTCATAGCTATATGTATTATTTCATTTACTTCATTGCTACCCCATCTTCCTCTCCAGTGAAACCCTAAGCAGGTCCTCCCTCCCATTTTATTCTCACAACAAGCCTGTGGGATAAGCTAGGTTGAGAGTATGTCTGTGACTGGGCTAAGGTCACCCAGCAAGCTTCCAAGGCTGAGTGGGGATTCGAACCTGGGTGCCCCTGATCCTTAGTCCAATGCTCAAGCCACTCCACCAGTTCACCACCCTGGCTGTCTATATCTTTAGCCTATACAAGCTCTTATTAAGTAATGCCTCAACAGGTGATATATCCATGTATTCCCTCAATAAATGTAGTCAGGAAGACAAAAGAACAGAATTATTGCCAGTTTGGTGTAGTGGTTAAGTGCGGGGACTCTAATCTGGGAGAACTGGGTTTGATTCCCCACTCCTCCACTTGCACCTGACTGGATGACCTCTTGGGCAAGCTGTAGTTCTGACAAGAGCTGTTCTTGAAAAAGAGCAGTTTCTGTCAAGAGCTCTCTCAGCCCCACCTACCTCACAGGGTGTCTGTTGTGGGGAGGGGGAGGGAAAAGGAGTTTGTAAGCCGCTCTGAGACACCTTTGGGTAGTGAAGGGCAGGGTATAAATCCAATCTCCTTCTCCTCCTCCTCCTCCTCCTCCTCTCCTCTTCTTCCTCTTCTTCCTCTTCTTCCTCTTCTTCTTCTTCTTCTTCACATTTTTCCTAGTTAGAAACATCTGATACAGCTGGAACCCACAACTGTGAGCAGATCTGTGCAGCCAGAGATGGCCTTTGGAACTGTGATTACTATGAAGGGTATACCTTAAATCCAGATAAGCAGACTTGTTCAAGTAAAATGTAGTTATTTAGTTTTGCTTGAAACTATTTCAACTCAGCTCATCCAAAGCTCAGAGCTGTTCACTACACAACAAATTCAATACAGCATTGGTTTATGCAGTTGAAATTCTAATGCCAGTTTAAAAACCCTTCCCAGAGGTGGGGTTTGGGAAGGGGAGGGACTTTAATGGGGTATAATGCCATTGATTCCACCTTTCAAAGCAGTCATTTTCTCCGGGTGAATTGATCTCTGTCACCTGGAGATCAGTTGCAATAGCAGATCTCCAGCCAACATCTTGAGGTAGGCAACCCTACACATTCCAGATGAGGGAAAAGAAAAAACTATTTTTTATATTTCATAGCTAAGGCTGCCGTGTGGATTTTTTAAAAAAAATTCATACAAATAGACCCGTTGGACATAGGTTTGTTGGGGAGCGTAACTTCCTTTTTTTTTTTTTTTTTTTTTTGCCCCCCGGGGGGGTTTTTTTTTTTTTTTTTTTAAAAACTAAAAAAAAAATCAAAACTAACACAGAAAATAGGGAGGGGGACTACATTTACAGGATAAAGTAAAGAAACCCACTACTACCTAAAAACCCAAGAGAGGAGATCATCAATAGCTTAATTACATCAAGTCTTCCCTTCTTTTATATCATTATAAAATGAGTCAAACATTTATAGTACCTTTTACCCTTTTCTTTAAGTCTTAAAGTTAACTGTCTAAGAACAGTACCCCCAATCATCCCATTTCAAAGTTCTCAAAGGCACAAATCAGAGTCCTTCAGCCAGTTTGGTGTAGTGGTTAAGTGTGCGGACTCTAATCTGGGAGAACCGGGTTTGATTCCCCACTCCTCCACTTGCACCTGCTGATGTGACCTTGGGTCAGTCACAAGCTCTGGCACAGCTGTCCTTAAAAAAGAGCCGTTTGTGTCAGAGTTCTCTCAGCCAACACCCACCTCACAGGGTGTCTGTGGTGGGGAGGAGAAGGGAAAGGAGTTTGTAAGCCGCTCTGAGACTCCAAGTGAAGGGCGGGGTATAAATCCAGTCTCTTCTCTCTTCTTCTTCTTCTTCACTTCTCCTTTCCCCTTCTCTTCCGCAGCTTGTAAGGACTTTTTGAGGCTTCAGTGGGAACGAAACAGTTTCGAGCTGGGAGAGCCGGTTTCAAATCCCCACTCCGTCATGGAAGACTGCTGGGTGACCTTGAGCCAGTCACTGGGGCTCCCCGTTCTTCCTCCGGCAGTCTAATTCAGGGGTCTCCAGCCTTTTTGAGCCTATGGGCACCTTTGGGATTCTGACACGGCATGGAGGGCGCAGCCACAAAATGGCTGCCACCAGAAGCACAGCCAGCCCCAAAACGATGGCCACAGCTTAACTTCGGCTACACAATGTAGATTGTGCTGGGGTGGCAGCAGCTGCCAAAACAACATTTTTAAAAATCTGCACAGCCAATCAAATCTCCTGACAGGGCTATTTTTGGGCAGGAACGTACAGGAACGGAGTTCCGGCTGGCTCCCGAGTTGGCCACACCCAGCAGGAACTAATTAGCATAACAGGCCACACCCAACAGCAGAAACTCATTAGGACTGGCTACATTAGGGGTGTGTGGCCTAACATGCAAAGGAGCTCCTGCTACAAAAAAAAGGCCCTGGGTTTTGACAACAAACCATGTAAACAGAA
>NW_015169236.1:243736-272682 GCF_001447785.1 Gekko japonicus | reverse complement strand
AGCCAACTCACTGGTAACTTCCGGTTTCGAGCTCTCAGTACCTTTCGGTTTCGAAAGTTTTTCTTTGTCCTTCTTCCCCACCATCTTTATTGTTTGTTTACTTTCACAAATGTTTTTAAAGTCTCTGAATGTGCGCTTGAATGCTTAAACTCACTTTGGTAAGTACTTCTAGACAGTTTCTTTCACGTTTTCTTCCGCTCCCCCCCTCAAACGCTCAAAAATTCATGCGCATGGGAGGCGTCCCTCCCCCGCTCGCCTTTTTCCCCGTTCAGTGGGGTGGGGAACTATCTTTTTCCTTTGCAAATGCTTTAAAACTGACTCATGTTCATAATTGGTCTTCCAACCTCGTTTTCGGCTTCATTTCTGACGCTCGATCTCCTGCGCTTGCCCCGGTCAGCGTCACTTAAGTCCATTCGGTCTCTCAGCACGGAGAACCGTCGGAACGAAGAGGCGCCTCAATTCTCCGGCATTCTGCCATCGAAGAGGCAACCTCTTATAAGTTCCATGGCCAGGGTCCCTTCGCCGGGTCCCTGGGGGGGTTAACGAGCCTGCGCACCCCCTCCTTCGGCTGGAGCGCAGCTTCACCCCCGGAAGGTCCGGGAGGTGAGTCTGCTAGCGCGCCGCCATCAACCAGACTCGGTAACTTCCCTCCCAAAACACAAAGTGTTAAGAACAATGTGTGCAGACATTAATAAAACCTGGAATTCAGGCGGCATGGAAAGATGCTGAAGCACCTGATATTGTGGTAATGCGGAAATGAAGGGGAGAGGGCAGGAACAGAGGCGGTGGGGGAGTTGGAGGCAGCGGAAGGGAGGGGTAAATGAAGTCAGCAGCAGCAGAGGGATGGGGGGGGAATGGAACTGGTGGAGTGAGGCTGGGGAGGCGATGGCACTTGGGGTTTCTTCTCCCTTGTGAATATTTGCATGTCCCCCCTTGTCGTCTGTATAATGTGATTCTCTTTTACAGTCCGGTCTTCCACTGAGGATGTCTGTGCATCTGGAACCCATGACTGCCAACAAATCTGTGTTCCTGGTGGCCAGTCTTATTACTGTGAGTGCTATGAAGGATACTCCCTGAATGCGGATAAGAAAACATGCTCAAGTAAGAACCTGACTGCTGTTATCAGTAAAAGTATTTAGGAATTGAAATGGGCACAAAGGGCTTTTTAAAAGGCTAATTTACCTCCGAGCCTTCAGTCCCATAAAGAGGAATGCAAAGGAAATTCCTGGCACCTGGAACATAAGAACATAAGAAAAGCCCTGCATCCTGTTTAAAATAGTCCAGCATCCTGTTTAACATAGATGCCAAAGCCTTTCCCTCCTGTGGCCCCTCTTCACTGGTAATCAGATGCTTATTACCTCTGGACATGGTTTTCTTGGCTAGCGGCCATTGGTAGACCTATCTTCCAGTACATGAAGTTGCCTTCTAATAAGTCAGATCCTTGGTCTATCAGGATCAATACTGCCTAATGTGACTGACAGTGGCCTTCTAGGGCTTCATATTGTGGTCTTTCGCATTGCCTACTACCTGATCCCTTTTGGCGATGACAGGAATTGAACCGGGAGACTTCTACACGCAAAGCAGGTGCTCTACCACTGAACCATGGCCGCATCCCAATGGCAGAAAGTATGACTTTAAGGAACAGGCAGGAAATGATATAGCAGAAGAGATCATAAGAGACTACGATAGGCCAAGAGAGGGAGGAAGGCATGGCTGCAAGAGGTGGGACTAAAGGGTATTATTTGTGAGCTGAAAGCCTCATCTCTGCTTGCTTGAGAAGGATTCACGGGGGAGCTATGAGCTCATTTCAGACATAACAGCAAACCATGGTATATTGATTCAGCATGCTTCCATGGATCTGAATAGTCTCCTTTCTCCCTTGTATGAGGGTTGTGTTCTTGGCTTTCCAGGTTCTGCTGATCACACGGTGCTGTGACATCCAAAATGTAAACTATAGTTTGTGCTTCTTTCCAAACTGTGGTTTTCAAACCCATTTGAAACCATGATTTCAAACTGTAGTTTGGAGGCAAGGCACTGACAACAATTTACCAGTTTGGACAGTAAATTATGCTTGGTGAAAGTCAGGAAACAATCATGGAAGGGTAATGAAAATTGCAAACTCCCTTTTTGTGAGATGGAAGTATTCTTCATGTGCTCCAGCATATTCTGGAAATGTTCTGTAGTATATAATTTAAAAAAGTTATGTATGCTGGATTCATGTCATAAATTAAGTATATGATTTATAGGTAAAAGTAAAGGTTTCCCTTGCTCGAAAGCTAGTTGAATCCGACTCTAGGGGGCGGTGCTCTTTTCCGTTTCCATGCCGAAGAGCCAGCGCTGTCCGAAGACGTTTCCGTGGTCATGTGGCCGGCATGACTAAATGCCGAGGCACACGGAACACTGTTACCTTCCCACCAAAGTGGTACCTATTTATCTACTTGCAATTTCTTGCTTTTGAACTGCTAGGTTGGCAGGAGCTGGGGCCAGAGATGGGAGCTCACTCTGTCATGAGGCACTCAGGTCTTGAACTGCCAAAGTACAGACCTTCATCTGCAGCTCAGCGTCTTAACCTCTGAGCCACCATGGCTTCCCTGTGATTGATACCATGTACCAATATTCTGTTAGTGTCCTAGCTCACTCACAGCAGAACATAATTTTGGTTTAATTTCAATTTCTGGGTATTATTTATTTATCGTACATCAGAATTACACACAGGAAGCTTATAATAATAAATATAATATATAATAATTAAAATTTCTAGGTAGCTTAGTTCAACAAAAGTAAGCCCTATTTGAAAATTAGTCAAGCTTCTTTAAAAATAGACCCCATTTTAAGTGAAGATAATGTAATCTTTTCAAGTCAACTGTTCCTTTCATTTTCCTTGAATCATGACTTTTAGAAGATTTTGTAAGTTCATAAAAGATTTGTTTTTCCAGCTCTTGTGTCATTCCATGGAAACTCAGCATTTGCACATTCAGAAACCTTTAGTGGAAATATGAAACTAGACTTGTTGTCTTCTCTCTATGAAACAGTAATACTCCATACTGTTCTCTCTCCTTCCCCCAGCTGAATATCAGTCTTTTACGCACTAGTTCTAGTAAAAATGTTCCACAGATGGTACCCAAACAAGTCAGTAAGGCAATCAGTTTTAACCTCTACTGTGCTATAAATGGAAAAAACCCGATGCTTCTGGACTATTCATAGATTCAGAAGTTTGCATTTCATAGCTGATGGGTTGCAAGCAATTGTCACTGAATAATTTACATAGACTGACTGTAGGAGAGCAAAACAACCCCACAATTCCATATAGTCTTGGTATATCTCAGGGCTTAGTAAGTTTGGCACATGTGCCAACAATACCACAGCAGCCCTTGGTACCCAGGGCTAGATTTCTGCTCAAACAACCAAGGCACCAGTAGCAGCACTGGGGCCAGTGGGCAGTAGAAGGCAGTAGCCAGGACTTATGCCCTCTGTTGCCTCCCATACTTACACAGCCACCAGCCAAATTCAAGGCAAGTCCCTGAAATGCTGATTGTGGCACTGGAGCTTGGCTTGTGGGAGGAGTGTCTCCAAATACAACCCTAGTCCCCATCCCACAAGTAGAGGTTGCATTTTTTTTTCAACCAAAAAAGTTACCTAGTGCTGGTATAAGAAGAGCCCTGCTGGATCAGACTAGTGGTCCATCTAGTCCAGCATCCTGTCTCACATTGTGGCCAGTCAGTTCCTCTTGAGGTCCAACAACAGGGCACAGAGGCCAAGGCCTTCTCCTAAAGTTGCCTCCTCCTAGGACTGGTATTCAGAGGTTGACTGCCTCTGAATGTAGAGGTTCCTCTTATTCACCATGGCTAGTAGCTACTGATAGACGTATCCTCCGTGAATCTATCTAATCCCCTTTTAAAGCTGTCTATGCCTGTGGCCATCAGTACATCCTCTGACAGCTAATTCTACAATCATCATCACTGTGTAAAGAAGTATTTCCCTCTGTCCTTCCTGAATCTACTGCCCATCAGCTTCATTGGATGAATACTGATCACAGCAGCAATCCGCTGTGTGGTTCCTGGGGTTGCCACAGCACTTGCCAATGTATTTGCAGGCAGCTACTCAATAAAATTTATTTATTTATTTATTTATTTGATTATATTTATACCCCGCCCTCCCTGCGAACGGGCTCAGGGCAGCTTACACAGGCACAAAAGTGCATACAGTATATAAAAACGGTTAAAAATTCAGTTCCACGCATAAAAGCTCCCAACGTCGTGCATAACAGAGAGGGAGGGCTAGGGCCGTGGATAGATGTTACCCGGCCCTCCGGCGGTATTGCTCTATGATGGAGCGGTGGTGGTAGTGGCAGTGGCGGCTCCTACTCGAAGGCCTGGCGGAAGAGCTCCGTCTTACAGGCCCTGCAGAACTGCACAAGGTCCTGCAGGGCCCTGATCTCCTCCGGGAACTCATTCCACCAGATAGGAGCCACCACTGAGAAGGACCTGGTCCTCGTTGCCGCAAGCCTGGCCTCCTTGGGGCCCGGGGTCACCAGCCGGTGTTGTGACCCCGAACGAAGTGCTCTTTGGGGAATATGTGGGGAAATGCGGTCCCTCAGGTATGTCGGACCCTGGCCATGTAGGGCTTTAAAGGTAAGCACCAGCACTTTGAAGCGAATCCAGTATGCTATAGGCAGCCAGTGCAGCGCTTTCAGTACAGGTTGGGTGTGCTCCCACCTAGGGGCGCCCACCAACAGCCTGGCTGCAGCATTCTGCACCTGTTTTAACCTATGTATGGATGGGCTGGGCTGTTATAAATTAATCCTTATATAATCTTATGTTCCTATGTTTTAACCTATGTATGGATGGGCTGGGCTGTTATAAATTAATCCTTATATAATCTTATGTTCCTATGTTTTAACCTATGTATGGATTTTTAATTTTATATATTGACTCTAAATGTTACGTTAAATTTACTATGCCAACAAAGGTGTTGTAATAGATCAGAAAATGTCCTAGGGGCGGAGGCTTAGAAAGTTTATTGCTCTTTGTTCTATCTTGCCTGGGGCTAGCACAGGTTGAGACTTTACAGAGTCAAGATGTAGGTTAGTGCAGTCAGAGGGGTGATTAATCCTTTGCTTTGTTCCTAGCATTTTCCCAGTTTACCCTCCCTCACTAGTAAAGTTTCTTGTTTAAAAGCTTGTTTAAAAGTGGTCTGCTGCATTTATTAACTCTTCTTTTACATTGAAATCCCTAACGTGATCGCAGCAGCGGCACTCCCAGCTGCAAATACATCTGAGTGCTACTGTGGAAATGGCATGCAGGCGGCTGTGGGAGGAGGGGAGGGCAGGTGGGCAGGGTGCGTGGGTGGGGGAAGGAAGAAGGGATGCCAGGTCCCCTATCTTCTGCCGGTAGGGGGGCGGAGGCTCCTTCCTGGGATCTTGTTGCGTGTGTGCAAATGCTATGGTACCATAGAGTTTTTGGCCGAATGCTAGAGCGTCCCCCTGGTGACATGTCCAGCGTGATTATGTCACCTCTGGTTTACATCATCGTGCTGGGCATGTCAGACACCATGGAGCTCTTCGGGGGCAAGGCTCCCCCCGCTGGCCAGCCAGCCAGCAGGCGGATCAGGGGGCCCAAAATTGGTGGAAGTCCTGCCCCCATTGGGGGGATATCAACCCCAGTTGAGAAAAGAAATTAGGGAACCTGGGTTGGTTATTGGCAGGGCATGTGAAAAACAATGCCTCCAACTCAGTGGCTTCCACCACTCCTAGCTGAGAGGGGAAATGGTCAGTAGGCAAAATAAAGGGGAAATGCAGTTTCAAAACAGCTCCCCAAACCCTTCAGATCACCTATAACCGTAAATACAAGTAGTGTTTAATTCCACAAGGAGGTGTGGGGAATCAAAATAGGACACACATCGACAAAACTCAAACTTAGGCAACAAAACGTAAAGTTGGAACAAAAGAGGTGATAAAAGTATTTTACTGAGCCTGTGCGGCCTTCTGCAAGTCTCCTGCACTCAGTCTTGGCTGCAGCATGGCTGGCACTCGGTGGTGGGGGTGGTGCTCCTGGTCTTTCACGGCTGCAGGTGTCTTGAACCTCCAATTCAGGCTTCACTGTTCTCTGGACAGCACCCAGAGGGCTTCCATTTTCCCTTTCCCCCCTCAAAAATTACTTTTCCCTCAGAAATCTCTTTTTCCCTCAGGCCCTTCTTATGGATCCCTCTCAGGGAGAAAATACCTCCCCCCCAACTGCAACAGTGGCCCAAACCCATAGGGTATACACGTATAGGGTGCAGTCAGACGGCGTGCTGGGAGCGGTTTAAATCACTCTGGCCCTGATGCGGTATTTTTGAACCTGGAGAATCGCGATCACACTCACTTCCTTGCTCCGGATTACTGTGCTATTGTTGTTTTCTCTCTCTCATTTTGGGCATGCGCACAGGCAGCCATCTGTAGAACTGAAAGTTTCGCGCCTGCGCAGAACAGCGATTTCCACTTCAACCCGACTGCTGTAACACTTCCTTTTAAACGTTTACCATCGAAAATGGCCTCTTTAAACGTTTACCCCGAAAACGGCCTCCGTGAGACCCCAAACTGGTCTAAATGCTAAAACTAGGCACCGTTTAAACATTGCTTTTAATAACGCGGTGGCGGACCTCCGCCTATGTGCACACCGTCAGCGCTAAAAAAATGGGCGAAAAGCGGAAGCCTCGGGCAGCTTCCAAGCAGGAGTGATCAGACATCAGAAAAGTGCGGCCGGAACCGGAGAAGCAGGAAAACACCACTTGGGGACCTGGCATTGAAATACTCCGGGTTAAAGCTGTTTTGAGCCGGAAAGTGACGGCTGGGGACGGGAGGCAGATGTTGACCATGTGATTGCGCAGATAAAATCCGTTTCTGAGGCGGGACAAAAGCGGACTAAACGGCCCATCTGAACGCACCCATAGATTATTTTACATGATTATTTCAATATTAATAAAAATATATAAAAATATTAATTAAAAAGGAGATTTTTTAAAAAAAGAACAGCAATATTGCTGATGTTGCTTTGTCACTTCCAAGTAAAACCCAGAAGTGACATAAGATAGGTCTAGGGATGTACAGAAAGTCTATGGTTTTATCAGAGTTTCTGGCTATTTCTAAAGCTACACTTTGTCACTTCTGGGTTTCCTAAAGTAACATAGTAACATCACCAACGTCATACGCAGGGGTCATTTCATAGAAAAAGAGCTAGGGGAACTCATTAGCATAACTCATTAGCATATGCCACACCCCCTGACATCAGGGGCCCGGCGGTGGACCTGCAAGGCCAGCGGGAGTGCGAGGAAGCCCCGCCAAGGCCCTCCCTGGCCCCAGGCAGGCAGGAGTGGGGAGAGGCGGAGAGGAAGCAACTTACCCTCCCTCTTCTCCTCCCTCCTCCTGGCTGAATGAGGGCCGGAAGCAGGGGGTGGGGCTTCGTCATGTGCCCCACCCCCCTGCACCTCACCTGGGGGAACTGCATTCCCCCGCGTTCCCCCCCGAAATGACCTCTGGTCATACGCACTTACCATGTAACTGCTCCCAACCCTCCCGCTGGTTGCCGGACCTGGCCGGGCAATCCTAAGAGTGAGTGACACCCCCCCCCATAGCCCTATCCCTTGTGACTGGGGGCCTAGATCAGAGAGAAATCTATCAATTTGCAATTTTTGGAAATAAGTAAAAACAATTACGCACATTATATATGTGGTAATGCACAAATATTTAATCAGCCACATTTTAGTCTGTGGGTTCTCAAGTATGGGTAATGGAAACACCAAAAGATCACATTCTCATTTACTAATTTGTGTGTAGCTAATAATCACCATTTGTTCTGTTTCTGTTACAGACTGCAGCTTCCTAAACCTCTTTTTGATAAATCACGCGTTTTTATGACTTTTAAACTTTCATTTTCTCATCTTTTATCGGGGAAAAAATTAAACATTTCTCTCAGGACAAAGGTGTATGGAGTTCAATCCTGTCAGTATTCACTGGTGGGGGGAAAACCCATTGATTTTAGTAGAATTTATCCATGAGTAATGAAAAGCAGGATTGCTTCAATAGATTTAGTTTTAAGTAAAAGCAATTGATTGCAGTGTTAGTGTATTTTTAAGCCAATACATTGGGAATTTGGGTGTCAGAAAGGTGACTGTCACTGCATTCCTGAGCAAAGTTTCACCCTTCTTAGTGCATTATTATTATTATTACTACTACTACATTTATTAATCACCTAATCCCTACAACCATGGCGATGTACAACATTCTAAAATCATAAAAACATATAAAAACCACATCCAACATTATACAGCGATTAAAAGCAAGTGGCAATTTTTTTTTGCAGTTTTCTCCCATCTGGTCTGTGAGTGCTCCGCACATCCGGGGGGTGGGGGGGAGTAGGCTCCACAAGGAACGGAGTCCAGGTAGGGCGCCAGCCATGATGTCAACTGTCACTGTCCTCAACCAAATGCCTGGTGGAACATCTCTGCCTTGCAGGCCCTGCAGAATTTCATAAGATCCCACGGGGCCCTCGTGTTATTTGGCACAGAGTTCCACCAAGTCGAGGCCAGCGCTGAGAAGGACCAGCAAGTTGTTCTGTGAAGAGCATAGTGCTCTCCCAGGGGTATAATGGGAGAGCAGTCAATGGGTTTAAAAAGGATGTTAACTCTATTCTGGATTGCGCTGTGAGATTATCGTGATTTTTGAAAAAATTAAAATATTAAGGACCTGCAAACGTAAAGACCTTGCGGGTTATGTAATTATAATCTTTGGGTAAAAATGAAGCTTTAATATTTGAGAAATGAAGCAATGCAGAAGTATATATTTTTTACATTTCTTCAAGGAAGTTTATTTAGTGCATTGGCTTTTATACAAAATAATAATGTAACAATACTTGAAATGCATGAGAAAACAGAACAACCAGCACTAGAAAAAGGTAAATATTAAATACATAATCTAAAATATCAAATTAAGATTAAAATAGCCAAAGAATCACTGCACATATAACTAGGCACTGAATTAATGGCAGTAGCTTGAATTTTTAGTGCAGCTAAGATATATTTGGCAACTGCCAGAGAGATGTGATTTTCATTTCCAGACAGAAGATGAAGTAAGTGGTTGGGAAAAGTTACGAGAAGGGAAGTTATCAGAGAAGCTCTTAAACTGCCATAGAATTTGCATGCGAAGAAAAAGTGTGTCACGGTTTCAGGCACCTCGAAAATGCAAGAACAAATCCTTTACCACATGGCAGCACGTATACTAAAACTGGAATAATACAGATAATTATATACTCTGTAAAGTAAGTTTGGTGAAATCCGTAACATGTCCTTAACTGTTGGCCACTAGATGATCTCTTTGAGAAACTAGAAACCTTTCAGTACAGAGGGGAGCATGTCTAAGTAGAGTTACTGAGCCCACTTCAGTTCACAGCAACATTCTGCTATCATACTTTGCAAGATCTTCTTTCAGCAAGCTATCGAAGAAGTGGTTTGTATCATTATTCTGAAAGACAGCCAGTCTGATTGGTGATGCCATTTGTGTTGGTGCATATATTGTCTGACTGAAGAACCACCATGCTGTATATACATAAATCACTGCTTTCACATGCAGATTTATCCTGTCATGGACAGCAGGAGGCTCCTGCAGTTTAAGGGGATGTCTGCATGAAAAATATACATAAATCACTGCTTTCACATGCAGTTTAAGGGGATGTCTGCATGAAAGGTCTGCTCATGGGCTTTGTGAAACTCCTCACTTTAAACCAGATAAAAAAAATCAATCCTCTGTCTAGCTCAAAGGGGAGATGCCGGGTGAGAGGGGGCAAAGATAAGCTATATTTTCAAAATGGCATGGGGTTGCTGTGTGCCATTCCTTTCCTTTATGGCCCTTTAAAGGGGCGTGGAATTACAACTGTTCTCCAGACTACAGAGATCAGTTCCCCTGGAGGAAACGGCCGCTTCAGAAGGTGGAATTTATGGCATCACATTTTCCCCTGAGCATCCTCCCAGCTCCCTAAGTACTAACCCCCAAATATCCAGGAATGTCCGAAGCTGGAGTTGGCAACCATAACCTGTACACTAACAGTGCAACCGAGAAAGGGAAGGAGAATTTCCAAGCTGTGGAGGGGAGAGAAACTGCTGCCACTGCTGTCCTGTTGCACTTGTGTGCACATGTGATGGAAGAATGGGTAAGGATATCGGGGCAATGGCAGCAGCAAGCAGAGTGGGAATGAGCATATGAGGACCCAATTTTTGCTGTGCTTGCTTCTGCTGCAGCACTCCAATGTAGATAAAATCATTTATAGACAGACGTCTCTGGTGTTGATGTTTCTTTCTACATCTGACAAGTGTTCAATTTGTTTAAAGAATGCTTCTCTGTTTCTCTGTGGAAGAAGCTGAACGATGTGAGATGGGTAGCTATAAATGTAAATTCTACCTTCCCTCGTGGAATTCAAGGTGGCATTCAGGAGGTCTCCCATTTAGGAACTGAGCAGCCTGCCTTGCTTCAGCAAAGTTGCTACATCGTGTGCCTTCAGACTACGGCTTGACCTAGCCACATTTTATAATACTGCAGAACGTAAAACAAAAAATTCTTTAACAGACTAGACTGAATAAATGCGTTTCCTCTATAGGGGAAAATAAAATCTTGTCTTATATTAGATTAACGGTGTGCTGCACAATGTAAAGCGATGTGAAGTTTCGGAATGACATTGTTGATCCATGACACATGTTAACGCAATTTGACACCTTGTAACTTTCTATTTTAATAAAGATGTGCATACAGGAGCTCTTTCTCCCATGTTTAGTGTTGTTGTTTTTTAAAATATTCTCCAAATAGTTAACAGCAGTTTGCATGGTTCAACTTTCCTACATTTTCACCAAATAACAACCCTGTGAGGGAGTTGGCGTATTTATTCACCGTTTTTCCTCCTTAAAGTGGAACCCTAAAATAATGAAAATACAATTTTAAAAATTAACTAAAACAAAGCAACCAATGAAAACTTGGGCTGGTTGAGTATCCCGGGGTCCAGCTTATTCAAAGGCATGAGCCACAACCAAAGGGCCAAGAAGACCCCTCCTTTGGCTCCCTGCTCTGGCCAAACCCAAGTTTATAGCTTGAGAAAGGAAAAGCAGGAAAAGCAGAGCTTAGGTGGTGCAGCTGGCAGAAATGAGATTCCTCCCACTGTTCCCCTCTGGCTCAGACAGTCTCTGTCCATGTCCAAGTTTATACCTTCTGTGGGTGTGGCTGACTTTTGAGACTGGTGGTCTTGGAGGCAGGAAGGTGGCTTGGCCCGGACACGAGTCAACATGAGCTGCTCGGATCAGTAGCTGAAGCTGAAAGAGGGAGTCGGACCAAAGATTATCCAGCTTCATGGCTAGCAGTCAGACTAGACCACGTGGCACCACAAGTCAACCATGGGGATGTGCTGCTGTTTTAAAGCTGGGAGTTCCTCCTTTTCAAAAGATAAATGTAGGGGGCCCCATCCTGTTTGGTCAGGAAGCAGCCAGGCAAGCATCACCCTCACCACTGCTCTTGCTGGGGGTCCTGCCATGACTTTCTGTGCACCATTTTCAAGCCTTCTCAGCTGCTGGCCCAATCAGCTGCAGCAGGAACACGGCGGGGCTCTCAGCTCAGAAGAGGAGTGGAGCATCGTCTGCCTGCCTGCAGTACCACCACCACCAGCAGCAGCAGAGGTGAGGGTGGTGTTTGCTTGCGCTAAATAGTGGGTTCCATGGATGAGCAGACTCCAAGTCAGCTCACTTTATTAGTGATTTCAGCAAGAGCAAGACAAGACTCCAGGGCTGCAGCCCTATTTAAATAGCATGCAATTGCCACACCCAAACACACCCCACTCCCAATGATAGGCTATTTACATAACATTGCTTCTTGACTGGTTACTTCCAGAGTCCTGGTGGGCTATTGTTCTTGGTCTCCAAGCTCAGCCAGTCTCTGGTGTGACATACCTGGAATGATTCAGTCCCAATACATAACAGCTTGGCTGCTCCCTACCTTTTTGGTTCATTAAAAAGGCACAAAGTGGGGAGCCAGCATTGCATTCACACCACTCTACCCCTAGGATGTTACTAATTTTTGTTCTGTCCTAGAAATGGAACACGGACTAGGAAAAGCACCAGAAATGAAGCTGTCAGTTAAGCAACACAGAAAAAAAAACACACACATTGAAATAAAAGGTTATTTGGCAGGAAGCAGCTGCCAAAGGGAAGTCAGAAGCCTGTGAGAGCATGGAGAAATCTCTCCAGTGCCACCAATTCTCAGAAAACAATTGCCAAAAAAGGACAGCTTTTTTAGCAGATGTTGAACCAGCATCCTAAGGATGCCTTAATTAAATCAGTTCAGTCCTCTGTCACCTGAGCCATCAAAGGGTACAGCACAGGAAAAAGTCTAGTCCTCCTCTATGGGCCATATGAAATTTGCTACCACATTTACACACCAAATTTGCACACCCAGGCCTGGAAATAGGGTTGCCAGCCTCCAGGTGGGGCCTGGGGATCTCCCGCTTTTACCACTGATCCCCAGCCGACAGAGATCAGCTCCCCTGGAGAAAATGGCTGCTTTGAAGGGTGGACTCTATGGCATTGTACTATGCTGAGGCCCCTCCCCTCCCCAAACCCCGCCCTCTCCTGGCTCCACCTCCAAAGTCTCCAGGTATTTTCCAACCCAGACTTGGCAACCCTACCTGGAAAGGAACAAGTCTGAGCTGGCATCAGAGTCCCCGGGCAGGGTCCTGTTTCCCTAGAGGAGCAGCTATCATATTTGCTGAACACTGGATCAAAATTAGGGGGAAAAACCCTCTGAAAAGTATGCAGACGGAGAGTGATTTCAGCAAAGCGTACTTTATTCAGTCAGGAACAAGACACTTTGGCCAGCTCGCAGACCGGCTTATATTCCCCCAGAAAACCGCCACCCAAAACACCCCCCCACCTCCCAATAGGTTATTTACAGTGGCCGCGAGTTCCATTGGCTTCTCGTCCAGGAACCTAGTCACATGATTGGAGTGGGCTAGGATCCTCATAGTCCATTGTCTCTAGGAGCGATGCTCACGGTTTTCCCTGGACATGTCTGGACTTGTCGGGACTTGATACGCTACACCCTCTCTTTTGCCTGCCTCCAGGAAATAGATGCCAGGGGGAAGAAAAAAACCCTGCAATTGAAGCACACAATGCAATCAAACAGAATTTTTACAGCTGAAGTCTTCACGTCCACAGGGACAGATCAAAGCTGAACAAAATGAGAAAGTTTCCTGTTCCCAGTGAAGCCAGAGTTCTTTTAGAATATGGCTTTGTTTCCCGATGCTGTAGCATCTAAGGAAATGCAATCCAGACCTGCTTGCTCAAGGGGCAATTTAGTCCAACAGGGGTCAGCAGCAAATATCTGCATGAGGAAGAATCTGTAGTGTAGCGGTTATCATATTTGCACTGTATGTAGAAAGCTGCTGGTTTGAAACCAGTGTGCTGCCCCAGCAGGGTGTATAGAAAAGCCCAGCAAGCGCTTTGTATTCATGCAGGGGAAATAAGTAATGCATGATGGGAATCATAGTTCATTAACCCCTTAGGTCAGAAGGTGGCCGGTGTCAGGATGAAAAAAGCAACTGTGAATAAATAACGATAAAACGATTAAATAATCTTCTATGTCTAATTCATGTAAACGATTTCATATATATTGAAGTTCATATAGATACTATATAAGAATGAATGGAATTATATGTATCAAAAATTCCAAATAACGTTCCAAAAACACATTACAATAGGTGAATTCAGATCAAAGTTATAAAGCCAATAAGGTGCATACTGCCATAAAGAAAGAGTAGTAATGCCTGTTAAGCCCTATTATAAATGATTATTCACAAGGAAATTATTGGAGAGTGGTAATGCGGTAATTTTGGAAGTGATATCAGAGCGTTGGCGATGTCACATGGGGACATCTGTTTGGGGATGGGGTTTCCCCACCAGTGGCAGACCAGAGCCCGCAAAAGCGGGGAATACCCCGCCCCCACCGGCAAGCCTTTGGGGGGGGGGGGGGAGGCAGCATGTTCTTTCACAGCTTTTGCTGCACCTGTGTTGGGATACTTCACTGGGAGTGGTCAAATGGGTTTTAGCTGCTGCAGCCAAAGTAGCTCAGCTGGGAGAGCAATAGACAAGAGATCTAAAGGTCCCTCGTTCAACTTTGGGCTTTGGCAAATAGGCAGGTTTTCCAAGGGTCTGTACATTTTGCTGCATGCTTCTCCCTCACCCCCAGAAAGGGGCTCTTGTGAGTGGCCCTTTGCTTTCAGCAAGCAGCCATAAAACGGGAAGCTCTTCAAGTCACAGTTGCAGTAGGGTTGCCAACTACGGAAATAGGAATAATTGGATATTGCAATATTGTGCTACTGCATTAATTCGCAACTGGATTTCCCTGTGTGTACAAGTCAATCCAAGGACTGAGTGACAGCTATAGCACTATGATAGTAGTACACTATCCAGTGGTATGTAGTTGCAGTCACATAATAGGCAAGTCAGTCTCAGCCTAAACAAAATATTTCTCTTCTCGTTTTGGCAGGTGTAAGAAGGGGTTGGCTGCAGTGTTCCCTCTGAGCTGAGTTAGTGTGAGCTAGCTCACAGTTTTTTAGCCTCTGGCTCGCACATTTTTGTCTTAGTGCAGGAAGGATGGCTCCAGAGCAAACTAATGTATGCAGCAGCCAAATTGCTTGCTCACAACTTTGATGCCAGTAGCTCACAAAATAGAATTTTTGCTCACAGGACTGCAGAGCTTATAGGGAGCATTGGTTGGCTGTTGTGAAAAAGCACAGTAATCAGTGACTGAATAATGTTTCTCCCTCTGTTGGTCTAAATCAGGAAAGAGTATCTCCATAATTTGTTTTTTAAAGTTTCAGGCAATCAGTGCTATTACACCCTGGCACCAGGAATACCCACAAACGATATGAATAATGCAAATGTGTAAGCCTTGTAAAAATGTGTATTCATTACTAGCCTGATACCCGTGCTTCACTATGGTATTTAACTTCCGTAAATCCAGTTATAATACTGATGATGTAAAGTTTGTAATGTAACATTTGTTGTAGGAATTCTAATGGAGAAGATCATAGTGTAAAAATGAAGTGAGACATACATACTTTCCCCCCCCTTTGCTGAAGGACCTCTCTGTAGACTGCTTGGGTGAGCTCCCTCGTGGCTTTAAGCACCCTGCAACCGCTGCTGCATCTGACAGACAACCACCTGTTAGGTGTAGGAGGCAGGGGGAGTGTGTTGGAAGCCATCAGAGAGGCTGGGCCAGCATCACTGCTAAGGTGATCCTGCTGGGGCGGCATACCTGATGAATTAAAGTACCCTGGCCCTGCTCCTACACCTGACAGACACCTGCCGGTTTGGTGTTGGGGGGATCATGATTAAAGGCATCAGGGAGGCTGGGCCAGCAGCAGGTGTAACTGTTTTTTTTTTTAACCTCAGAACACTGAGCTCTGCAGCTGACCAATCAGAGAGTGGGGGTGCAGGGAGGCAGTAGCCTGGCAGCCTCATAGGAATCAATGGGGGGAGCATATTTTCCCCATTTTTACCCCCTTAGGGGTCAAATTTCTAATAATCCCTTCTTAGCAAGCATCTAAGTCATGGTAGGAGCACTCTCCCCAAATTTGGTGTTTCTAGGTCCACCAGTTTGGCCTGGGCGTTGATTTTACGGTGATATATATATATATATAAACTGTGCAACATTCTTTTCACCTGCAGAGTAGGCCTAGCCTAAAGACATATTGAGGTTAACTGGTTTGGTTAGTCCAGTCACCACTAGTTAGCAGAGTGCTTAAATAAAGCTACAAATGCAGGAGCGTCACTTTACCAGGTTACTCGGCTTACAAAGCTCCACAGAGCCACATTGCAAGTTTAGAAGAGAAATACTTCTCTATTTGAGAAGCACACTTTGTGTAGGAAAAAGGAGAGATTGTCATTAGCTCTCTGCAGTCCCCTGTAACTGGTTTTTTTTTTACCTCAGAACACTGAGCTCTGACCAATCAGAGAGTGGGGGTGCAGGGAGGCAGTAGCCTGGCAGCCTCATAGGAATCAATGGGGGGAGCATATTTTCCCCATTTTTACCCCCTTAGGGGTCAAATTTCTAATAATCCCTTCTTAGCAAGCATCTAAGTCATGGTAGGAGCACTCTCCCCAAATTTGGTGTTTCTAGGTCCACCAGTTTGGCCTGGGCGTTGATTTTACGGTGATATATATAAACTGTGCAACATTCTTTTCACCTGCAGAGTAGGCCTAGCCTAAAGACATATTGAGGTTAACTGGTTTGGTTAGTCCAGTCACCACTAGTTAGCAGAGTGCTTAAATAAAGCTACAAATGCAGGAGCGTCACTTTACCAGGTTACTCGGCTTACAAAGCTCCACAGAAGAAGAGAAATACTTCTCTATTTGAGAAGCACACTTTGTGTAGGAAAAAGGAGAGATTGATAGATTACTAATTTACTAAAGGATGGAGGCAGATGGCAAGAGGCCCATCTGCCTCATGGTGCCAAGAGAGGACTTCATGTCCCTCTCTCGGTGCATGCTGGTAGAGAGCAAGTCTTCATTCAGAGTGAGAGAGAAGCAGGAAATGGAAATTGGTCCCTGAGATTACAGTCTGCATATCAAAGAGGACAGTGGTAGAAGAGTAGATACAGGAGGAAAGGTCCGTGTGCCTATCTAGTTATCTAGCCTCTCTTGCCACTCAGTCTGGAGGTCTGAGGCAGGAGACATCGCATCTGGAACTTCCAACAAGGCATTGCCCCCTGGAGGAGGTGCTGCCTACAGGGAGGCTGGGTGAGGCCTTGCCTGGCCACTGGGCAGGAGAAGGAAGGCGAGAACTCCAAGAGGGAGAAAGAGCCAGAGACGAAGCTGAGGCATTTTCCCTTCTGATGGTGAGGAGAATTTCTAAAGAAGAGGTTCCTGGGGGAAAGTGACCATGCAAATGGAGAAAGGCACTTAGTGGAGGAGTGGCTGTCTTCCGGAATGAGCAGTCAATCCTGTGAGGAAAAGTGGCTGCTTGATGATTGTGAGATCACGTGGCTTCTCAGTGACTCTGAGGAAAAGCGACTAGAAGACTTTCTTCTATTTTTGCCCTAAGCTTGAGACTTGCCATGATGACTTATTCATACTGCTTGTTAAACCTCCTTGTCTGATCTCATTATGAACTAGACCGGGGGGGGGGCACACACACGCATCTCCACTCATCTCTTGGAACCACATAACGTAGCCGGCTCTGGTTGGGAAATTCCTGGAGATTTGTTGGGGTGGAGCCTGGAGTGGGCGGGGTTTGGGGAGGGGAGGGATTTAGCAGGGGGTGGAGCCAGGAGTGGGTGGGATTTGGGGAGGGGAGGGATTGTAGCAGGGTATCATGTTATAAAGCCCCCCCCTCAGAGCAGCCGTTTTCTCCAAAGGGTCTGATCTCTGTAGTCTGGAGATCAGTGGTAATTCCAGGAGATCTCCAGGTCTCACCTGGCAGTTGGCAACCCTAAAGCCACAAGTTATTGGTCAGTGGATTATTGCTGCACTCTCCTACTAAAAATCCACACACTTTTAAATTATGAAGAAACAAATACCTCCCTTCTCTTAATCTTGAGTGGGAGGAGAAGCTACCCTGAGAGTGTATAGTTTGTTCATTTCCCTTCCTAGCATCTGTACGTCATGTATAAAAATGGCAGTAAATCCATCAGCTTCCTAGAAAGGTAAATACCTGAGACCAGGACTGTTTGCTTTCTTGAATCGAAAGATTTTTGTAGTCTCACTAGTTTAGCTTTAACAAGCATGTCTTTCACTGCTCTGTCATAAACATAGCTAAAGACTCAACATTTTTGTTTCATGCACATCCTGCAGAATTCCTGTCAGAGACAGCCTGCCAATTTTATTTTAAAAAGGTCTTTGATTTACTCAGTGTTGCAACGCAATGTTTTGATTTTCCAGTTTTTGTTCAGTTTCATTAGAATAATTTAGATACAAACATTGCCTCATGTTTGAAGTATTCCTGAGGGAAGAAAAAAGTATGTAGCAGATTTCACATCAGTTGCCTCATAATGTCCTTCTGTGTTAATTCATAGGGTCCCTTGGCTTTCTTTACTTGAGTCAGATGGGTGGCCTCTCTGCTAACACTCCCCTCAGCAAAGTTAGAAACCTTTCAAATGCCATTTAAGTTGGAGGAAGCCTCCTTAGGATGGAAAAAGGCTACAAATTTGGCTGAGCAGAATGGTAGGATATAGGCCAGTTACATTAGCTGCTTAGTAACAATCAGAGGTCATTTCGGGGGGAACGCGGTCCCCCCGAGTGAGGTGCAGGGGGCGGGGCATACGACGAAGCCCCGCCCCCTGCTTCCGGCTGCCCCGCTTCCGGCCCTCATTCAGCCAGGAGGAGGCAGGAGAAGAGGGAGGGTAAGTTGCTTCCTCCCCGCCTCTCCCCACCCCTGCCTGCCTGGGGCCAGGGAGGGCCTTGGCGGGGCTTCCTCTCACTCCCGCCGGCCTTGCAGGTCCACCGCCAGGCCCCTGATGTCAGGGGGTGTGGCATATGCTAATGAGTTATGCTAATGAGTTCCCCTAGCTCTTTTTCTACGAAACGACCCCTGGTAACAATACCTATTTTTTGTCTGGGACCCAAGGATACGATTAGGCTAGGGTTGCCAGCTCCGGGTTTGGAAACACCTGGAGATTGGGGGTGGTGGAGCCTGAGGAGAGTGGGGTTTGGGGAGGGGAGGGACTTCAGTGGGGTATACTACCATAGAGTCCACCTTCCAAAGCGGCCATTTTCTCCCGGTGAACTGACAGCAGGAGATCTCCAACCACCACTGGAAGGATGGCAACCCTAGATTAGGCCCACAACATGGCACATCACAACCCTACTTTTGAAGCTACTCTTAATTTTAAAACCAGTTTAGCAGGTGAGGCAGGCTGCTCTTTGAGGCTGATGGCAAGACTGGGAGCCCGGCTGTTTGCACAGAGTCCGCTTGCTTGCTAAAGCTTCATTAAAACGGAGGGGCCCCTGTTTCTACATGCAAAAGAAATGTGAGTGGACAGTCCATGAGTGCAAGAGCCATGCATGTATCTGAATGCACACAGACATTTGAATCCAAACCACGAGGCTGGCAATGGTTTCTTATAGATGATAATGTTGATTATGACTTCTGCATCTTCTTCCTATCTTGTACTAAATCATTCGATGTGCCTGTTCAAGTTGTGTATCCAATCTGGAGTGTGTGCCAGAGCTGCTGCTTGTTACTATAACCAAAACTCAAGTGACAGTGGCTTCAAAAGAAGCATTTTGTATCTGGCAATATTGTGTCACCAAGAAGCTGACAGCCATGGAGATTAACCAAATCTCACAGACTAGAGGGGGGGAAAAACACAGAGAGAGGTTCGTTTTCTGCTTTTGAAACTCCTTTTCCTGTACAGTATCATTTGCCTGTTACTATTATCTTTCTGATGTTTGATTTATGAGCCAAGAGAGTTATTAAAGTAAATGATCTGAAATAGCTTTTGTGAAAAATTCACAGAACTTAATGTACTGACATCATTTTCATATTACCTCACAAAGCCAGTGACACTTTTATTAATTTTTCCCCTCTCCTGCCAAAGGGCTTGTTTCTGGCTTCTCTTTTTCACAGAGGAATCCTAATGCTAGGACAAGCTTACGTCAGAGTGACCCAACTCCAAGGAGCTGAAACAACTGCACCTCAATCCATAACAATGCCAACGCACCCACCAATCACAGAGAGGCAAGCTAATGACATCCACTGTCAGCCATATATAGAAGAAGAAAACCAGTGAGCACTGACACTTGCAAGCCTCTGATGTCACAAAACTCCCACCCACCTGCAGAACACAACAAAGGAAGGAGCATTACTCAGGGCAGGGGGAAGTGCAGGGAGTCCTTGTACAATCCTTTTGCTGGATCCAACCAGTATTTAGGAGGAAGATGGAACCTGAGTGGGTAGGAACTGCTCTATCTTACTTCAGCTTTGTCCTTGCAGGTACACATTAAAGTAACGGTACTTGTCTTGAGCAAGATACAGGTTTGGATCCACTGAAGCTTTTTCCCAGATGGAAGGATTTCCATTCACTTCTCCTCTCCCTTCCCCCTGTAGCCCCAAATGCCCCCTGACATACTGTTCCTGGGGGCATAATGGGACCCCCCTGGGGAGTCATTTTGGGCTGAAGCAGTGGAGAGAGGAAAAAAAAATCTATCTGTGGACAGGAATCCTTCTGTCTGTGAAAACGCTAGTCTGGATCCAAACTGTAGTTGGCCTCTCAACTTTCTCATTGAAAAGAACAGAAACGTTTTCCTTTCTCTTGGGATCAGCTGACCCATGGAAATTGAAAACACTACAGGGAAGCAGGAACTCAGACAGATGCCATCCCAAGAACCCATACTTGTTTTGATGCTCTCCAACGCAGCCAGAACAACGTTAGCGACAATCCTGAGTGTCTGTTTCCTTTGTGCCATCTTTGGGACCACCCATTATGGCCCCAACCTCTGAAGGGAATGACTTGGCCACCTTGGTGCTTTCAGTTGATTCCTGTGGGTGAGGCAACATGACGTGTTTTGTGTGCTTTTTAACTTGACTGTTTGTGTGCTGTTGTGCTTAATAAACCAGTGGGGTGCGTAAATCTAACAAGATGTGTGTGGTTTGTCTCAGTCTTGCTAGGATCCTGAAATAACCCTGGAGACTGTGAAGTATTCGATAGAGAGGTGCTGAGTGCAACGCAGCCTTCAATGTGCTTTAACGGAGCATCCTGTAATTTATGTAGAGGCCTTGTACATAAGCGCTTTGGAAAAAGAAGCATGCATTGCAACTTGGTCTGGAAACTTGTGTTATGGTCCGTGGCTCAGAGGACACAAATCACTGCCATAGTAAACAGTTAAATTTTCGAAAAACCAAAACGCAAGTAGCCAGACCAAAATTCCCATTCAGGAGCTACTGTGAGGGTAGTGTTGAACTGTAAGAAAAATTGCTCACAAACTTGTTCCTACTTTTTCCTGTTTTCATAGTAATTCTCAGCTACATTTCTGAACTATTTGTAATGATTTCTGCAAGACATGATGGCAGACACAGCCCAACACACAGTGGAGGGTTCTCTGACAACCCTAACAGTGTAAAGCAAGAGTCTCCAACCCTGTTAAGTCTTTAGGCACTTTGGAAGTTTTGAGAAAGGGTAGCTGGTACCGCCAGACAACGGCTGCCAGGGAAAGTGGGACCAATCACAAAATGGCTGCCATGACAGGCAATCACAAAATATTGGGAGGTTCCAAACCAGACTTCTTAATATGATAGGGGCAGTGATGCCTCCTGGTGTCTTTGGAACCATTTCCTGCTCCAACGCATTGGAAGAGAAACAGAATTTAGGTTGGAATTTGGAGACTGCTTTGTCCACCTTGGTTGATGACCTTTACCAAGAACTAAACAGGAAGAGTGTAACCCCGCTACTTCTGCTGGGTCTCTCATCAGCCTTCAGTGCTATTGACCATGTATCCTACTGGGCTGCCTCTTGGTACAGGAACTAAGGAGCAAAGTGTTACAGTGGTTCAAGTCCTGTCTGGGAGGCCAGTCCCAGAAGGTGGTGCTGGGGGATTCCTGCGGTGCCCCATGGTCATTGGCCATCAGCAGCTCTGTTTCAAGGTTTGCCAAGTACCAAGCAGGACTGTTTTTTAAAAAAAGTTTCCTCCCCAAACTGTTTTTTCTATGGGATTCTACTTTGGAATTTAGCTGCTACCAACAAATGAATCCCCCCTTTTATCCTGTTCTCCTGGCTTTCTTGCACACCAAAAGTTCTTTGGGGGGTGAGAGTAAGAAATAAACGGAGGTCTGTGAGCTGTGTCTCCCCCTTTCCTTCATCTGTCCATCTCAGCCTGCCCTAAGCCATTCCTTAGCACAGGCTCCTTCTCAGTAGAAAGGCAAAGCAACCTTTGGGTAGGCTAAATAGCAGTCAGCTCACATTAAAGATCATGAGTAAATTGTATCTTCGCAAACCATAAAAAGCACAGATAACTGGGAACATTCAGTTGACAGACCAGTTAGGCAGAATGTGTGTGTAAAGTGCCATCAAGTCGCCACTGACTTATGGTGACCCTGTAGGGTTTTCAAGGCAAGAGACATTCAGAAGTGGTTTGCCATTGCCTTCCCCTGAATAGGGGCCCTGGAATTCCTTGGTGGTCTCCCATCCAAATACTAACCCGGGCTTACCCTACATAGATGCCAAGATCTGATGAGATTGGGCTAACCTGGGCTACCCATGTCAGGGCAGGCAGAATTCTAGGAAGAAAATATGTAAAGGTATCTTGCTAGCCACTCTTACACTTAGAACAGAGCCTTCACATTCCTCTTCTTGGGAATGGGTTCATGAGGGACCATTCTGGCACAGCCTGTCAGGGCCTTTAGAGTCTTGACATGGGATTCCAGTCCAGGCTAACAATTTTATAGGATCCCCTGCAGTCTGGGAGTTTCCTCACTAAGCCAATCAGATTTCTAGAGGTGGGACATGCTCGACGTTTCTCTCCAACTCGGCTGTTGATCAGTAATATCCAACTTTAGTGGATGAAATAAATAAGGAAGAGGGGAAGATGAAAAAGGAGACTAATCCAGAAGAGCATAAGGCTAAATTACAACTACTTCAGCATAACTTGAATATACTTTTGAATGAAGAGCTGGCTAGGAAAATCGAATTTACCAAACAGTATTATTTTGAAAATATAAATAAACCTAATAGATGGTTAGTCTACAAACTACGTAAGGAAAGAGAAAAGCGAGTGATTATGAAATTAAAAACTACAAAGGGAGAAGAAAAAGTTACTATGCAGGAAATAAAAAGTATAGTAGAAGAATACTACTCAGAACTATATAGGCAAAGATCACAGGATGAAGTGCAAATTAAAGAATATCTAGAAAAGAAGATAGGGGGAAAGAAAATTAGTGAAGATCATAAAAAGATTCTGAATGGACCAATTACTATGTGTGAGGTAGTGCAAGCTATTAAGCGACAGAAAAAGAAGAAAACACCAGGTCCAGATGGTATACCGGGGGAATCAAATATTTCAGGAACAGCTAGATTCACAGTTAAAAATGTATGCCAAGTCTCCCTTCCCCCTGTAGCCCCAAATGCCCCCTGACATACTGTTCCTGGGGGCATAATGGGACCCCCCTGGGGAGTCATTTTGGGCTGAAGCAGTGGAGAGAGGAAAAAAAAATCTATCTGTGGACAGGAATCCTTCTGTCTGTGAAAACGCTAGTCTGGATCCAAACTGTAGTTGGCCTCTCAACTTTCTCATTGAAAAGAACAGAAACGTTTTCCTTTCTCTTGGGATCAGCTGACCCATGGAAATTGAAAACACTATAGGGAAGCAGGAACTCAGACAGATGCCATCCCAAGAACCCATACTTGTTTTGATGCTCTCCAACGCAGCCAGAACAAAGTTAGCGACAATCCTGAGTGTCTGTTTCCTTTGTGCCATCTTTGGGACCACCCATTATGGCCCCAACCTCTGAAGGGAATGACTTGGCCACCTTGGTGCTTTCAGTTGATTCCTGTGGGTGAGGCAACATGACGTGTTTTGTGTGCTTTTTAACTTGACTGTTTGTGTGCTGTTGTGCTTAATAAACCAGTGGGGTGCGTAAATCTAACAAGTCATGTGTGTGGTTTGTCTCAGTCTTGCTAGGATCCTGAAATAACCCTGGAGACTGTGAAGTATTCCATAGAGAGGTGCTGAGTGCAACGCAGCCTTCAATGTGCTTTAACGGAGCATCCTGTAATTTATGTAGAGGCCTTGTACATAAGCGCTTTGGAAAAAGAAGCATGCATTGCAACTTGGTCTGGAAACTTGTGTTATGGTCCGTGGCTCAGAGGACACGTATCACTGCCATAGTAAACAGTTTAATTTTCGAAAAACCAAAACGCAAGTAGCCAGACCAAAATTCCCATTCAGGAGCTACTGTGAGGGTAGTGTTGAACTGTAAGAAAAATTGCTCACAAACTTGTTCCTACTTTTTCCTGTTTTCATAGTAATTCTCAGCTACATTTCTGAACTATTTGTAATGATTTCTGCAAGACATGATGGCAGACACAGCCCAACACACAGTGGAGGGTTCTCTGACAACCCTAACAGTGTAAAGCAAGAGTCTCCAACCCTGTTAAGTCTTTAGGCACTTTGGAAGTTTTGAGAAAGGGTAGCTGGTACCGCCAGACAACGGCTGCCAGGGAAAGTGGGACCAATCACAAAATGGCTGCCATGACAGGCAATCACAAAATATTGGGAGGTTCCAAACCAGACTTCTTAATATGATAGGGGCAGTGATGCCTCCTGGTGTCTTTGGAACCATTTCCTGCTCCAACGCATTGGAAGAGAAACAGAATTTAGGTTGGAATTTGGAGACTGCTTTGTCCACCTTGGTTGATGACCTTTACCAAGAACTAAACAGGAAGAGTGTAACCCCGCTACTTCTGCTGGGTCTCTCATCAGCCTTCAGTGCTATTGACCATGTATCCTACTGGGCTGCCTCTTGGTACAGGAACTAAGGAGCAAAGTGTTACAGTGGTTCAAGTCCTGTCTGGGAGGCCAGTCCCAGAAGGTGGTGCTGGGGGATTCCTGCGGTGCCCCATGGTCATTGGCCATCAGCAGCTCTGTTTCAAGGTTTGCCAAGTACCAAGCAGGACTGTTTTTTAAAAAAAGTTTCCTCCCCAAACTGTTTTTTCTATGGGATTCTACTTTGGAATTTAGCTGCTACCAACAAATGAATCCCCCCTTTTATCCTGTTCTCCTGGCTTTCTTGCACACCAAAAGTTCTTTGGGGGGTGAGAGTAAGAAATAAACGGAGGTCTGTGAGCTGTGTCTCCCCCTTTCCTTCATCTGTCCATCTCAGCCTGCCCTAAGCCATTCCTTAGCACAGGCTCCTTCTCAGTAGAAAGGCAAAGCAACCTTTGGGTAGGCTAAATAGCAGTCAGCTCACATTAAAGATCATGAGTAAATTGTATCTTCGCAAACCATAAAAAGCACAGATAACTGGGAACATTCAGTTGACAGACCAGTTAGGCAGAATGTGTGTGTAAAGTGCCATCAAGTCGCCACTGACTTATGGTGACCCTGTAGGGTTTTCAAGGCAAGAGACATTCAGAAGTGGTTTGCCATTGCCTTCCCCTGAATAGGGGCCCTGGAATTCCTTGGTGGTCTCCCATCCAAATACTAACCCGGGCTTACCCTACATAGATGCCAAGATCTGATGAGATTGGGCTAACCTGGGCTACCCATGTCAGGGCAGGCAGAATTCTAGGAAGAAAATATGTAAAGGTATCTTGCTAGCCACTCTTACACTTAGAACAGAGCCTTCACATTCGTCTTCTTGGGAATGGGTTCATGAGGGACCATTCTGGCACAGCCTGTCAGGGCCTTTAGAGTCTTGACATGGGATTCCAGTCCAGGCTAACAATTTTATAGGATCCCCTGCAGTCTGGGAGTTTCCTCACTAAGCCAATCAGATTTCTAGAGGTGGGACAAGCTCGACATTTCTCTCCAACTCTGCTGTAGATCAGTCATTTCCAAAGTCTGGATAATAAAGATTAAGACACCATGGAGGGAAATTATCCATTGTGGCTCCTTTGAGAGCTTGGCCAAATGATGAGTCCAAGATTCGGTTTTCTTTGGTTAAACTCGTAGATCACCATATATCTACATTTCCCCTTCCTGTAGGGATCCCAAGTCTCCCCGGGGGGTGGGGAAACTCCCGCCCCAGAGGCCCATTCCCCGGCACCGCCGAATTGGGCCCCAGGGCCTCCCCGACGTGTGCATCACCAGGAAGTGACGCAGGCACGCCAGACACGCTGGGGGCGGGGCCACGGCCATACAAGGGAAACTCTATGGCTTTCCCTTATATGGTCATGGCCACGCCCCCAGCGTGCCTGGCATCATAACATCACTTCCTGGTGACGTGCATGTGGTGCATGCGCGCTTTGCGTACGCGTGCTCCGGGAGCCACCCGGGAGTCCCCCACAGAAGAGGTGACACTTGGCAACCCTACCTTCCTGGGATGTAATTTTAGGATTAGAGTTGCCAGCTCCAGGTTGGGAAATTCTTGGAGATTTGGGGGCGGAGTCTGGGGAGGGTGGGATTTGGGGAGGGGAGGGGCCTCATCCAGATATAATGCCATAGAGTCCACCTCCAAAGCAGCCATTTTCTTCAAGGGGACAGTTTCTGTTCTCTGGAGGTCAGTTGTAATTCCAAAAGATCTTCAGGCCCCACCTGGAGGCTGGCAACCTTATTTAGGATCCAGTTGTCCTATTCCTTCATATAAACTTGTGTTGCTCTAAGGGCACATTTATCCTTTCAGGACAGGTGTAACTCTTAGGACTGCACTGGTAGTCACCATGCAAAAGAAACTCCTGATAAATTTGATTTTACATACCTCTGTCCTAAGGGCTCAGGTTCCAGTATTCATATGAATTAGATGTTTATTTGTTAAGCAAATACATTGAATTCTTCCTGACAGATTCTCAAAAGATATAAGGACTACAAAGCTCTACTGAGGGCTCAGATAGGAATGTAAAAATTTGCAGGGAGGTCTTCTTCTCTGTTGTATGTCGAGAGGACTCTGCATAATGGGAAACCCAGTGAAGCCCTGAATAAGCACCAAAGGTCTTAATTTGGAATCATCAGGTGGGAATGGACATTGGCTATCTGAGCATATTTTATATAAATCTGACATCCTTAAGTGAACGCAGCCGCCTAAGTCTTGCAGTTAGAAGAGCAGAGCTCTGATGTGTACAAGAGCTACCCTTCAGCTACCTTTACATTTTTATCCCACCCTTCTTAAGAACATAAGGGAAGCCATGTTGGAACAGGTCAATGGCCCATCTAGTCCAACACTCTGTGTCACACAGTGGCCAAAACCCAGGTGCCATCAGGAGGTCTACCAGCAGGACCAGAACTCCAGAAGCCCTCCCACTGTTGCCCCCCAAGCACCAAGACTTAACAGTCCTGTTGAGTAGGATAGACTGGGGTCCATACCAGGCAAGACACTGGGAGTTCTGTGATTAGAGAGCTCAGTGTTTTCCAAAATACAATTACCAGGAGCATGGGGCCGAATTCTGATTGGTGCCTTGGTGCAACAGGTTTAAACTTTTCCTTGCACCATTTCCCTGACCTTAAATGCCCCCAGAGATCCACTGTTTTGGGGGGGGGAATCTTTAAAGGTTTCCCCAACAGGGCAAACAGTAGCTTCCTGGAGTTGTTTCAGGATGGGAAAATGGCAAGAGGTAGAGGCTTCAGGCCCCTCTCACCATAGTCCTGATCCAAACTGAGGCTTTATGCATCTGACAATTGCATTAATATACTAGGTGTTCCTTTATGATCTGTCTTGAAAGCTACACAGTAAATAAACTCCCAGTAACTTTCTGGCTTGACCCAGGCTGCACAGTGAGTTTCACTGAGGAACAGGGACTTGGATAGGGTGGGAGTCTGGAGGGGTGAGGACTTGGGAGTGGCACAGTCAGCATGGTGGTGGTATATCACTTCTGGGGAAAACCTGGAAGTGACATCATGCCTCTCCAGGAATTGCCAGAAACTCTATGGTAAAACAATACAGTTTCTGACAACTCCAAGAGTGAAATGACATCATTCCCAGGTTTCCCCAGGATGTTATGTCACCTCATCATGCTGATCGCAATTTTAAAATTTAGTTTTCTGTCACCAGCTGATAGAGCCGCAGCAGGGGGGTGGGAGTTGCCGGCTGCAGGTGTCCTGCCATAGTGGGAGCCTGGCAATCTCAGGCTTGGAACTAGGCCGCTAAGATGACTCCCCTAGTCCGCTCTTGTGCACTCCTGCAGGAAATGACCCCTGGTTAGAGCAACAAATCATCATGTTGTAGCCTTGATGTTCTCTGTTTTACAACCCTTTATCTGCTGTGAACGTATTGGGGACTGAACTGTATCCCGTTGGTGTTTTCTGTAGGCGGAAAGGCACTTTCTCCAGCAGAAGATGGTGGCAGGGGGGCGTTAACTGATTTCCTCCCTCATATAATGCAGATGCCTGCATCATGCCCTGATGGTCCCCTGATCTCTGGGGGCAGCATGGGGGGGGGAGTGCAGCAGGAAGGAGAATAAGGAAGTGGATGCCACTGGAGGGCAATATAATGCCAACAGGCACCACACTGGGGATCACTGGAGTAGCCAGGGCTTCTTTTGTAGAAAAAGTCCAACAGGAACATTAGCATAATAGGCCACACCCAGCAGCAGAAACTCATTAGCATATTAGGACACACCCCTGACTGCACCACTCATTAGCATATTAGGCTGCATTCCCATGTTACCAGAAGTGTGGTTATCCAGCCACACCCACCTTTTGCTTCTTATTCTGTATACCTTGTTTGTTGTCCAAACGGTTCCAGGGCTTTCTTTGTTGCAGGAACTCCTTTGCATGTTAGGCCACACACCCCTAATGTAGCCAATTGTAATGAGTTCCTGCTGTTGGGTGTGGCCTATTATGCTAATGAGTTCCTGCTGGGCGTGGCCAACTCAGGAGCCAGCCGGAACTCCGTTCCTTAAATAGCCCTGGCAGTAGCAACTGGAACTCCTTCCCAGTTGGGAAAATGGGGCATGGGGACCCCCCCCCAACCCTCTGTTCATCAAAAAATGAACTAATTTGAATCCTTTCTGTAAAACACCTTCAAACTGGCAACACACTTTCTAAGTGTAAATGAGGTCTATGACCAAAATCAAACAACATGAATGCCTGTCCTGTCTTTCTCTGTGTTTACCTGGAGTCATTCCCTACTTCACAAAGCCTTCATTCTTTATTTTTATATATACTACATACTGGCTAAGATCGGTTTTCCAAAAACATTGGGACTCTTGAAGGAAAGAATTTGTGATGGGTAACCAATGTTTAAAAAGCCATCGTAACACAAAAATATTGACAGTTTTAACACTTAGATGGAA
>NW_015169236.1:239417-240014 GCF_001447785.1 Gekko japonicus | reverse complement strand
TTTATACCCCACTTTTATCCCCATGGGGGAATCAAAGTGGCAAAGTTGCCTTGTTCTCCTTTCCTCCATTTCTTTACAACAACAACCCAGGCTACTGAGATCCGAATGATTCTCTGGGAACCAACCGCTCCCCCAGGTGGTTGCACTGCCTCAAACCAAGGAAACAATACAAGCAGCCCTAACACCCTGACAAGCCTGCCAGAAAACATACAGGTACCAGGATGTTATAAACCACATCAGTTAAGATACAAGAAACAGACATTTAAATAAAAAGACATTTAAATAAAAAGAAGTAAAAAAAAACCCATAGTGCAAATTTTCAGACTTCAATATGGAGAAAAAAGAAACAGAAAAAGAAGACCGAACAGAAAGTACAGAACATCTAACTCCAAAAATAATTGCAAACAGCTGAAGATTTCTCAGTCACACAGTAGGTACTTACAAATACCTGTAAGGAATCCAGGACAAAAAGGTCCAGCATACAAAGCAAGGTGTTCCATGTCACTCCTTAAGACACAAAAGTTATGTTAACAATAACCCTCTTACTTAAGCCAGCTGACCCACTACAATTATACTCTTGCAGCCTACTAGTCAGGT
>NW_015169236.1:236054-239390 GCF_001447785.1 Gekko japonicus | reverse complement strand
TCTTCTTTCCGAGTTATGTTATTTCCCCCCCCCCCCCTCACAATCCTGCTAACTGGAGCTCTAACTGGAAAACATTCCTAAACCCCATCACTGCCTTGAATTGCTAAAGATGGTACAAGGAGAATATGGGAATCAGTCTGTTCCCAACAGCAAATAGGCTACAGGTTTAAATTAACAACTGCAGTAATTTTAGCTACCGAAGCTACCCTTAAGCATCACTTCAAGGAGAAGGGAAAACCAAAATCTCTACTGTGTGGTAGGTTAGGCTGAGAGAATGTGATTGGCCCATGGTTGCCCAGCAACCTCCCATGGTAGAAGTGGGGATTTGAACCCAGGTCTTCCAGGGTCCTCGGTTGGCATTCTATCTACTATGCCACACCAGATAAAGAAATCATTTGACAACCATATTTACATGTACATGGACAATGAAATGGACATACACAGCAGTTATCCTCCCGCAGGGATCCCCAGCAGGGATACCATGGTGCCTGCTGGTGTGTTTCCCGGTTCTCACTCAACTTCTTCCCAAATAATCTCTTTTCCAAACTAGATAGCCAGTCCTGGAGCAAGAAAGAACACAGGAGCCATTACTTTTGTGTCTGCAGCCAGGTTCCACTCAAAATCAACTACCTCCATCCAATGTTCCCTCTAAGCTGTGGAATCTTGTGAGCAAAAATTCTACTCCGTGAGCTACTGGCATGAAATTTCTGAGTGAGCGATTTGGCTACTGCATAAATTAGTTGGCTCTAGAGTCATCCTTCCTGAGCGAAGACAAAAATCTGTGAGCTGGAGGCTGAAAAACTGTGAGCTAGCTCACACTAACTCAGCTTAGAGGGAACACTGCCTCCATCCTAGAATGATAATTGACTTGGAACCTCTCGACATTTTGTGACTGGCACCAGCTCCCATGGCAGCCATTTTGTGATGGAGCCCACTAACTGTGCTCAGAATCCAAGCATTCCCACAGGTTCAACAAGGTTGGCGAACCATGCCCTTTAGAGCAGGAGTGTCAAACGTAAGGCCCGGGGAGCGGATCCAGCCCATCCAGGGCTCTTATGCGGCCCGCGAGCAACTGATGCAAGGGAGGGCGTGCTGGGGGGAGTGGGCAGAAGCATCCATCATGGCTTTAGCATGGCAGAACAACCTCACCTGCAGCAGTCAAGCATTGTGGGAGCATCTGCCCAGCATTGCACTGCTACCTCTCTGGTTCACCTCTGTGGGTTTTCCCCCCTCCCACCCCAGAGGGCCTTGCAGTAAGGACACATCAACTTGGAGCTTACCAACTACTGTCCTTTATGCAGTTCCTATCTCCAGTACCTGGCATTATGTTTTACTAGCCTGATATCCGCGCTTCACTACGGTATTTAACTTCCGTAAATCCAGTTATAATACTGAAGATGTAAAGTTTGAAATGTAACATTTGTTGTAGGAATTCTAATGGAGAAGACTGTAGTGTAAAAAATGAAGTGAGACATGGGAATTTTTCTCTCTCTGTACTGAAGGACCTCTCTGTAGACTGTAGAGGTGGAGGGAATGGGATAGCCACTCCTGCAAGGTTCTTGCGGGTCCCTGCTTGTGTGTTCTATATGTCAATTAACTACAGCAGATAAAAGTGTTTCCATTATAAAGATTTATTTCTTATTTTATGTATTCTGCTTTCTAGACAATTGTTTAATAAAGCAGCTCACATAAATTTTCATGCACTGTATTTTGTATTTATACCCCACTTTTATCCCCATGGGGGAATCAAAGTGGCAAAGTTGCCTTGTTCTCCTTTCCTCCATTTCTTTACAACAACAACCCAGGCTACTGAGATCCGAATGATTCTCTGGGAACCAACTGCTCCCCCAGGTGGTTGCACTGCCTCAAACCAAGGAAACAATACAAGCAGCCCTAACACCCTGACAAGCCTGCCAGAAAACACACAGGTACCAGGATGTTATAAACCACATCAGTTAAGATACAAGAAACAGACATTTAAATAAAAAGAAGTTAAAAAAACCCCATAGTGCAAATTTTCAGACTTCAATATGGAGAAAAAAGAAACAGAAAAAGAAGACCGAACAGAAAGTACAGAACATCTAACTCCAAAAGTAATTGCAAACAGCTGAAGATTTCTCAGTCACAAAGTAGGTACCTACAAATACCTGTAAGGAATCCAGGACAAAAAGGTAGGGTTCCAGCATACAAAGCAAGGTGTTCCATGTCACTCCTTAAGACACAAAAGCTATGTTAACAATAACTCTCTTACTTAAGCCAGCTGACCCACTACAATTATACTCTTGCAGCCTACTAGTCAAGTGACTCCTATTAACCTAGAACATGGCCTGAATTAGGTAAATCTTCTTGCAGAGTGATGTCATTTTCCCCCCTCACAGGTTCTCACAATCCTACTAACTGGAGCTCTAACTGGAAAACATTCCTAAACCCCACCACTGCCTTGAACTGCTAAAGATGGTACAAGGGGAATATGGGAATCGGTCTGTTCCCAACAGCAAATAGGCCACAGGTTTAAATAACAACTGCAGTAATTTTAGCTACGGAAGCTACCCTTAAGCATCACTTCAAGGAGAAGGGAAAACCAAAACCTCTACTGTGTGGTAGGTTAGGCTGAGAGAATGTGATTGGCCCATGGTTGCCCAGCAACCTCCCATGGTAGAAGTGGGGATTTGAACCCAGGTCTTCCAGGGTCCTCGGTTGGCATTCTATCTACTATGCCACACCAGATAAAGAAATCATTTGACAACCATATTTACATGTACATGGACAATGAAATGGACATACACAGCAGTTATCCTCCCGCAGGGATCCCCAGCAGGGATACCATGGTGCCTGCTGGTGTGTTTCCCGGTTCTCACTCAACTTCTTCCCAAATAATCTCTTTTCCAAACTAGATAGCCAGTCCTGCAGCTGACCAATCAGAGTGTGGGGGGTGCAAGGAGTCAGCAGCCTGGAAGCCGCATAGGAATCAATAGGGGGAGCACATTCCCCCCCCTTTTGACCCCCTTAGGGGGTCGAATTTCTAAAAATCCCTTCTTAGCCACGGTAGGAGCTCTCTCCACGAATTTGGTGTTTCTAGGTCCAGTGGTTTGGCCTGGGCGTTGATTTTACACTGAGGGGACTTTCTTTTATATATAGACCAGGAGTAATGCCCCTTGTGGGAAGAAATACAACGAGATCTAGAAGGAACAGAGGTCATTTTGGGAGGGAATGCGGGGGAACGCCCCACCCCCTGCTTCCGGCCGCCCTGCTTCCAGCCCTCATTCAGCCAGGAGGAGGCAGGAGAAGAGGGAGGGTAAGTTGCTTCCTCCCCGCCTCTCCCCACCCCTGCCTGCC
>NW_015169236.1:233268-235877 GCF_001447785.1 Gekko japonicus | reverse complement strand
CAATGAGGCCGCATATGCAAACGACCTCTGTGTTCCGAGGCAAAGGCGAATCAGGCCACATATGCAAATGACCTCTGTGTTCTGACTGGCTGTGGGGGGGGGAGAGGAACAGCAAACTGTTTAGAATGTTGGAGACAGGACTCAGGCAAAGCAGCCAGTGGATAGGGAGACCCTCTGAATGATAGATCAGAGAGCGAACTGATTTTGGAGCGTGTTTGAATGTTCAGGAGAGTCCATGACCTAAATAGAATTATATATACTGGAGGACTAGCCTGCTACCCATGCTTCATTATGGTATTTAAGTTATGTAAATCCAGTTATAATACCGATTATGTGAAGTTTGAAATGTGACAGTTGCTGTAGGAATTCTAACAGAGAAGATTGTAGTGTAAGAAATTATTATTATTATTATTTATTAAATTTATATCCCACCCTCTCCGCCGTGGTGGGCTCCTCCTTGTAGCATTGGTGTATCTGGCTCGACGTTTGCCAGGAGCTTTCTTGGGGGCAGTAGGAGGTGAGAGGTGTGAGGGGGAGTTGGTGTGGTGATGTGGTGGACATTTCTTCAGGTTCATGAGGGAGGCACGCATCGAAATGGCTCCTAGAAATGTCCTTTACTATCTCCCCATAAACATTCATACCCTGGCCTTGCTCCTACACCTGACAGACTCCAGTCTGTCTGGTGTTGGGGGGGATTGTATTTAGAGGCATCAGGGAGGCTGGGCCAGCAGCAGTGCTAAGGCAATCCTGCTGAGCAAACCTCCCCGGCGGCTGTAAGAATCCCACCTCCTCTCCTAGACCTGACAGGCAGCTGCCTGTCCAGTGTAGGACAGGGAGAGGGGAGGAGTATTAGAAGCAACTGTGGAGGCAGGGTTGGCAGGATCACTAAGGCGTTACTGCTGAGACAGGCTCCTTCATGGCTTTAAGCACCCTGCAATCACTGCTGCACCTGACAGACAACCACCTGTTAGGTGTAGGAGGTTGGGGAGAGTGTGTTGGAAGCCTTCCCACCTCCTCTCCTACACCTGACAGGCATTGTGTTAAGCAGGATCCAGGTTTATTTACACAATTATTAAAAGCATTAATGAGGAACGTGACATTTTGTCGTATCTCCTGCTGCTTCTCCCCCTACAGGAACAGTAAAAACTCACGGCAGAAGACTGAAGTTTAAAGACAGCTCTCATAATATGTCAGTGCCCTGACATTACTCTGTGTATTAGCAAAGCTGGTTGCTGCTTGCATACGTGTCTTGCATCAAAACATGACCAAGATGGTAGGAGTGGTCCCTGCTGCCCGTATGTGTATACGAGTGCAGCAACAAGGTACGCAGCAAAACCTTGACTAAAAACAAAAACCCCACAAAATGCCAGAAACTCCAATTTTTGTGCTGTGCATCTGTAGTTGGAGGACTCTTTGGCACAGCAACTACAGCTGAAGACAGTGTGCAGACACGGATTGGTGCAGTGTCTGGGGCAGGGGTGCCTGCAGGGATGAACACTGGGATTATGGCATTACTTCCAGTGTGTACTTGGAAGGGATGTCATGAAGCCATAGGCATTTGCTGGGATTACGACATTACTACCAGTGTGTACCTGGAAGGGATGTCATGAAGCCATAGGCATTTGCTCATATCCATGGCTTTTTACCATAGAGGTGTGCAAATTCCTGGATGTCATGACATCATTTCTGGTTCAAACTGGAAGTGACATCATGACATTGTGCTTTCACTTGCCCCTTATTCCTACTGGAGAGAAGAGGCCTTGGTGGGGCCTAGAGCCTGGGGACAGGAACTTGTCTGCACTGGAGAGGATGGAAGCCTTAGTTGGTGGGGGGGGGGGAGGCACTCAGCCAAATAAATCTGTTAGTCTAAATTGCCACAATAATTTTTTTAGGTCTTTAAGGTGACAGAGGACCACCCCTCTGGAAATGAGCAGAATGTTAAACTAGTGCAGTCCATGTGAGTCAAACTGTTGTTTGTTATCTCCTAAAAAGGTTGCTGCTTTGGGGGGGCAATGTTTTATGAAACTGCAAATGCTATTATGCAAACACATGGGAGTCCACATATCCACATACAAAGGAATAAGGTTCAATTCTGGAGGGAAGAACAGAAACACGGGGACTTCCTTCTGCGTAAATGTGTATAGTATTTGGGCTATAACTTGGTTAACATTAATTATCTTCTGTTTGGCAGGTGACTTTTTACCATAGGCTTCATTTTGTTTGGGCAGCCAGCCACTGACATCTCTTCCAGAAAAATGAACAGGGTTTCAGACTACTGAGCTTTTGTTCGACAGTGCCTTTTATTTCAAAGTAAGCTTACTTTTATCTCTGCAACTGTGCAGTCCACTCGTATCTGTTTATTTTAAAGAGAAGTCTCATTGTGTAGAGTGGACTTGCACCCAGTAAAGTACACCTCAGAATGCAGCCGAACGCATACGTGCACAGAAGTTCCATTTAATTCAATGGGCCTTACTGCCATGTAAGTAGCAGCACTGTTAGGAAAAGTTCTCTTAATTCCTCTTTACCTCATGCTGGAATACAACAATCAACTTATTTTCCTCTTTTTAGGAATCTGGAGCCTAGTTTGAATCAAATTCGTTTTTGTTACA
>NW_015169236.1:223500-232828 GCF_001447785.1 Gekko japonicus | reverse complement strand
CGACCCATCTTTGAAACAAGCAGGGACCTGTGTTGTACCAACTAACAAGTCTCGTGGCACTTTAATGATTAACCGCTTTATTGTATCTTTAACTTTCCTGTGCCACAGCCTACTTTGTCAGATGCCTGCAGGGTTGCATTCTGTTGACAGAGAGGTTTATACCCACGCCTACAAACAGCTTAAGGCTCCGCTTTATTGTATCTTTAACTTTCCTGTGTCACAGCCTACTTTGTCAGATGCATGCAGGGTTGCATTCAGTTGACAGAGAGGTTTGTACCCACACCTACAAAAAGCTTAAGAGGGAAGAGCAGTGGGCTATTACAAGAAGAGGCCAGGAGGCCAAGTTTCCCAGAACAAGATATGTTGTTGCCTTGTGGAGCAGAGGTAAAAATGAGACCCCGCGAAAAAGGGTAACTGAATCAGTCAGAACTACACAAACTATCCCCAGCTGTTAACCACCTAGCTAAGTGAAATAAGTGGAGCTGTGTTGGCTCAAGTGGTTAAGACCCTGAACTGCATGCTGTGGAAGGTCAGTAGTTCAGCAGTTCGAGACCCGGGTGCCACATGATGGAGTGAGCTCCCATCTCTAGTTCCAGCTCCTGCCAACCTAGCAGTTCGAAAGCAAGAAATTGCAAGTAGATAAATAGGGACCCCTTCAGTGGGAAGGTAACAGCGTTCCATGCGCCTTGGTGTTTAGTCATGCCGGTCACATGACCACGGAAACATGTCCAACTCTTGCAGCCATACATGACTACTGGGAATACCATTGCTTTGACCATGCGGACTTTTGTTGGCAGGTTGATGTCTCTACTTTTTAACCACCTAGCTAAGTGAAAAAAGAAGCAGCAATTTACTTTAAAAATGATATGAACGTGCCAATTTAAAGTTGAGCACGATTTTATTCCAACCTAGGCTTCTACAGACTACAGCCCCTTCATCAGGCAGACCTACATATGTGAGGTGCTGAAGAACAAAAATTGTAGACGGTACAGTCAAAGGGCTATGAAATGCAGCGGCTACGGGGGGGGAGGATGTACTGATGTAAAACTGAAATTACATTATGGAAAAGCAAAGAGAGCATTCACAGAAGCAGCAACTAGCAATCTTCCTAGTTTTGCTAAGTAAAACACCTGTCATCGCCCAGGTTTTACTAAAATATACCCCCCCCCCGGCCGATTTTAAAAAATATGCCAATCCTCTAACGTGGTCGTGGTTCCGGTTTCTGCTAAAAGCACCCAGTCGCCGCTGACAAGAAGTCCCTAGAAGAAAAAAAAATCCGTATTCCAGGAAAAAAAACCTACATGCCTTTGGCGCCCCCTAGAGGAACGAGCGAGCTAGAAGACCTTTCCGCTGACGTCATTCGCGGAAGGAAAGCTATTTGTGCTGTTTTGTCCGCAGCAGAAAACGAAGCGTGCGGGCTCCGTCCCAGCCCCCCCTCAACCTTAAGGCAGGGGGTGGGAGAGGATGGTGGCGACACCGCGTCTGGAACAACCTGACTTCCCCCCTCCCTCCCCAGTCAGCTTCATATAGAATAATATGGACCAAGAACCAAGTGCTGAAGTAGCGCAGGATCTGCTGTCTGCGGCGCACGCACACTTTCAGGAGCGGAGATTTGAGCAGGCAGAGGAGCTCTACAGCCGCTTCCTCCAGCACTGCGCATGCTGCGGTGGGAGGTAATCCCCTTCCTTTAAAAATGGCTGGCGGGGGGGGAAGGGAACCGGAGGCTTGCGGTCAGACCAAGCGAACCCTGTAGGGGCGCTTGGTAACGAGAGAGGAGATGGAGAGTTTCGTAGCTGGAAGTTTTAGGGGAGAAAGTTAAGTGTCAAACTAAATCCTTGCGTTGTCCTTAAATGAAAATCTGTGCATTTGGAAGCCATTGTTACAAATAGTGTACAACCAAAAAACCCAAATCCTTTCGCATACGCGCTGCTGGCTCTCAACAGTTTCCTAGTGTCCTGGCCGTAGTGCCCACGTGCTCTTAACAAATGCCCGAAGTTTTGCTGCTAGGGAAGGTTTTTTTGTGTGGCTGGGAGAACAGCTCAGTTTGTGTGCCATAGGAAGAGTGGAGGGGTGATCAGATCAGTGGTCCTCCAACTGCCAGGTGCCTCCTGCAAAACTATTCGACTACAGGAGGAAAATGTGTGCAAATAAATTTGGGGAAATTGACTTTTTTGGGGGGCATGATAAATTGTAAGATAAGACCACTCGATTTCTGATTAAATATTATAAAACCTTGGGATGTACAGACTTTTATGTGAGCCTTTAGAAAGTATCCCCTCAGGGCTAAATCACACATGCCCTTTGGTGTAGTGGTTAAGTGTGTGGACTCGAATCTGGGAGAACCGGGTTTGATTCCCCACTCCTCCACTTGCAGCTGCTAGATGACCTTGGCCAATCCATAGTTCTTTCAGAGCTGTTCCTAAAAGAGCAGTCCTTGAAAGAGTTCTCTCAGCCCGGCCTACCTCACAGGGTGTCTGTTGTGGGGAGGGGAAGGGACAGGAGTTTGTAAGCCGCTCTGAGACTCCGAGTGAAGGGCGGGGTATAAATCCAATCTCCTCCTCCTCCTCTTTCTCTTTGCGCCAGAAAATTAAGTTTAGAAAATTATGGGAAGCTTTGGGAAAGAACGCCCTGGGTCTGCATAGTAGTACGGTCCTTTCCCAGTGCCTTCTGCGGCAGAAATGGAACAGTGCCATCCTCATGTAGTATGACCTTTTATTTATTTATTTTATAACCCACCTTTCTCCCAATGGGAACACATCCTTTCACCTCTCCTCCATTTTATCCTCACAATAACAACCCTGTGAGGTAGGTCAGGCTGTCAAGAGTGGCTGGTCTGGGGGTGGAGTCTCCCAGATCCTAGTATGACACTCTGACCACTGCACTGCACTGCCTCTCGATGACCACGATGGAAGTTGTTGCCAGCATCCTCAGCCCTTTCCCGAGAGACACCCCAAAAACGACCTCTGAACCTCCACAAGCAGTGCCCTATGAAGCCAGGCTTGGCTTAAACAGTGGCTTTTGCTGGGAGGCTAGGAAAACCACATCTTGGCTGCAGGGCCGGCTCACCCGCTAGGCGAACTAGGCATTCGCCTAGAGCGCCAGGCCCTGGATGGGTTGGCAGGCCCTGGATGGGGCGCTGAACTGTGCCCCCCCCGCGAAAAAACCTTGGGCCGGCCCTGCTTCTACCCCATGAGAGCGCCGGTGCGCCCCTTCGCCTCCTTACCTCCAGATCGCCTTCATCCCGGTCAGTCTGCTGGTGCCTCCGGTGATCCGAGGAGAGCTCCCTCCGAAGCCCCGAGAGCCTAGCCGGGGCCAAGGGTCCTGCAGGCGGGCTGCTCGGATCCCCCCCGGCGTCAGCGCTTTCCTTCTGCTCCCCGCAGAAGCTGTGGGCTTCTCCGCGCCGCTCCTCTCTGCTGAGCCTGACCTCGGAGGCTGCCTGCAAGCAGCCATGGGCAGAGAGAGAAGGACAGCAGAACCCCCGCAAGTGGGGCCAGCGCGGGGGCGAGGGGGGCCCTGGAGGCACAGGGCAGGCAGCCAGGTGAGGGGAGGAGGCGGTCCCAAGGAGGAGGAGAAGAAGGAGGGCCAGTTGCTTGGACAGGCAGCCACAACCCCCCCCCCGGCTCACACCCCGCCTGGCTGCTTCCCTCAGCCGCCTCGTGCTCCTGAGACCTGGGCGGCGGAGGCGGGGGGGTCTTCCTGGGTGGGGGCGAAGAGGCCGGCAGGTGGCCGAGGCTCTCGGGAACGGTCTGACCCGGGGCTGAGCGGTGCTGTCAAAGCCGGGCCTCACACTGAGCGCAGGCTTGCGGCCACAGGGAGTCCCTCCGGTAGCTGCTGGCCTTGCCCAGCCTGGCACTCTAGCTTAGGGCAGAGCAAACTTGCTCAAGAGTCAGCACTGCTGCTTGTCGCAGCGAAGACAGGCCGGCAGGTCTGGAGGGAGCACGCAGGCTTGGCCCAGCCACCCGGGACTCCCTTCCCCAGTCCCCACCTCTCCAAAGGGGGAGAGAAGTTGGATAGCTTTCTCTCCAGGCCCTGCTTGGAGGTTGGCACGGAAGACCACGGAAAATTGAGCACGGAAGACCACGGAAATGTCTTCGGACAGCGCTGGCTCTTCAGCTTTGAAATGGAGATGAGTACCGCAACCCTAGAGTCAGATTTGACTGACATTCGAGTAATGGAACCTTCACCTTTTAATTCTCATATTGGGCCATGGTGGCTCAGAGGTTAAGACGCTGAGCTGCAGACTAGAAGGTCTGTAGTTTGGCAGTTCGAGACCCAAGTGCCGCGTGACGAAGTGAGCTCCCATCCCTGGCCCCAGCTCCTCCCAACCGAGCAGTTCGAAAGCAAGAAATTGCAAGTAGCTAAATAGGTACCGCTTTGGTGGGAAGGTAACAGCGTTCCGTGCCCCTCGGCATTTAGTCATGCCAGTCACCTGACCACGGAAATGTCTTTGGACAGCGCTGGCTCTTCAGCTTGGAAATGGAGATGAGCACCACCCCCTAGAGTCAGATTCAACTATATTTCGAGCAAGGGAAACCTTTACCTTTACTTAATTCTCATGAATCATATTTAACTGACTTTTTTTTCCCATTGTCTCAACAAGCAAATGCAGAGATCTTGCAACTGCACTTAACAACAGGGGACAGATCAAGTACCTGAGAGTCGACTTCTACGAAGCGATGGATGATTACACATCAGCTATAGAAGCCCAGCCTGATTTTGAAGTACCATATTATAACAGGGGTTTAATATTATATAGGCTAGGTATGGAAATAGGGTTTTACTGATTTTCCTCAGTGCAATTCATGTCATAATCTTTCACTTGGCTATTACAGAGAACTTAGTTCAGTGTTACCATCTTCAAATTATCTGCCTTCATGGGACCTTTTCCATGTTGGCATTTGGCTGGTTCTGTTGTAGAAAATTCCAGGGAGAAATTCCAAGGGTGGAGAAGCTCGGGGGGGGGGGGGGGAAGAGGCATGTTTCCATGCCTGCGCTGTGCTTTCCCAACCCCCAGGCACACATGCCCCCTTCATTCCCAGAGCCTTTCTGCATTTGCGGAGAGACTCGGGAAAGGGGGGGGGGCGTGTTTAAATGCCTTTCTTTCTTCCATGAGATTAGTGAGGGAAGGAGAGGCATTTTAAACATGCCTGGGTTCCCCTTCTGATTTTCTCCAGGTGCCCCACAGCCACGGGGCACCTAGAGAAGATCAGGAGGGGAACCCAGGCAGGCATGTCTCCATGCTTGCCCTCTTTCCCCAGCCTGCCTGCAGTGGCGGACAGGCTGGGGAAGGGAAGAGAAGGCAGGCATGCATACATGCCCCCTTTCTTCCCTGACCCTTTCCTCTTTTTCGGAGAGACTCAGGGAAGTGGGAGGGGGGCATAAATGTCTTTCTTTCCCTCCCCGAGATTGGAGCGGAAAGAAAGGTATTTTAAACATGGCCGGGTTCCCTGCCTGCCGTTCTCCAGCTAGGACATGTCAGCTAGAGAAGGGAAGGCAGAGAGAGGCTTTTCTTTGTCAATTTCACTCAGCTAATTAGTGGGGAGTGAAATTGACAGGGAAATCTGTAGGGGCTGCCAGCGGGAAAGAAGGCATTTTAACATGCCTCCTTTCCTTCTGATGGTTTAAATCAGCCCCAAATATATTCGGCAATACCGAATATTTCCCCAATCCGAATACCTTACCGGTATTGGACTGGGGAAATTTGGTATTTACCGATATTTTTCTGGTCTGATTTACCCAAAGCCAAAAAATACCGGCTTTTTTTTTTTTTTGTGCACACCCCTAGTTTTAAATAGTCTCCGAGCTTCCTGAAGGGATTTGACCCCCCCTTACCTTTCATTTCAGTTTCTTCTTCCCAAGCCCCCTTCTAAAGTTAAAAGTGGTTATTTTCGTCTTTTGGGGCAACTTCCTGTTTTAATAAACATTAAATTTAACATTATGGTCACTGTTCCCAACTGGGACTATCACATTTACATCTCTCACCAGGTCTTGGGTATTACTTAGGACCAGGGGTCATTTCGTAGAAAAAGAGCTAGGGAGACTCATTAGCATATGCCACACCCCCTGACATCACCGGAAGTGTGTCCTCCCCACAGCGGGCACCAGCAGGGAGCTCCAGGCCCCGCCCTCCCGCACCTCACCCGGGGGGATGGCGTCCCCCCGCGTCCCCCCCCCAAATGACCCCTGCTTAGGACCAAGTCCAGGATTGCCTCTCTCTCGGTAGGTTTTGTGACCAACTGCTCCATGGCAGAGTCATTGAGAGTATCCCTGGCAATCTATTTCTTCTGACTTGAACACATATTGACCCAATCAATGTGTGGGTAGTTAAAGTCACCTGTTATGACACATTGTTGCTTTTTGTATGTTGGCTTAAGACCTCGGGTCAATGAAGCTAATAAATGAAATGGAAAAAAATGGGTTGTTATGACACATTTGTTTTGTCTAGCTGCTTTCCTTAATTCTTTTGCTATTTTTAAATCATCATCTAACCTTTGATATGGTGAGCGATAACAAACTCCCAGAGTTAAACTTCCTTGTGGGCCCACTATTTCCACTCATAGCGTTTGTGTAAGTGAATCTGTTTCTCTTACATTCTCAATCTGACTGGACTGTATACCCTCTCTGACATACAGAGCCACCACACCTCCGATTCTTTCCTCCTTATCCTTCCGATATAATTTATTTCCAGGATTCACTGTATCCCATTGATTTTCCTCATCCCACCAAGTTTCTGAAATGCCCACAATGTCTATGTTCTCTTCTGATGCTAAGCATTCCAGCTCCCCCATTTTACCTTGGACACTTCTAGCATTTGTATATAAACGCCTGTAATTTTCCAGGCATGTTAGGCCTGCAACCTTCCTCTCGTGGCCTCTAGACCTTGCCAGGCAGTAAATATTGTTTCTCACCCTCTTCTCCTTGAGAAGATGTCAGTAGATTTCTGTCAGCCCTGAGCAAGGGATGTATAAGGAACTGGTGCAGAAAAGGAGCAAGAAGCACTGCTGGTCCCTCAGACCAGTATAGAAAGCCATTTTGTCCGCCCAGCTTGGCTGCGCACAAGTTGCAGTAGCTTCCATGTGCACTGGAGAAGCATATTTAGGCCAAGTCATTTGCTGAGATTCCTTCTATCTCCTCTGTGCAATGGGAGCTCCTACATGTGAGATCAGAGACTGTTACAGCATATAGAGCAGGATTGGAGGACGGAGTGTGAGATGCATTCAAAACTGGGTGCGTGTGCCAGGAGTTGAGTTTATAGTCCTTACAGTTTGTGTCTTTTCATGAAAGTATTTGATATTGCCGGAAAAAAAGTATCTCTTATGTTCTCTATCTTTTTGAAACAGGATATTTCGATGAAGCCCTGAAGGACTTCAAGAAGGTCTTAGAGATAAACCCCAACTTTGAAGATGCTTCTTTGAGCTTGAAGCAGACTATTAGGGATAAAGAAGAAAAACAAAAAAGAGCCTATTAAAAATATACTGCCGTTGATGGGAATCCTGTTTTGTGGACTTGAGACTGAATCATTTGAAAAAGTGATAGCAGGAAAACTGTTCTCTTTCTATTCATCCCCTTCCCTTATTTTACCTCTGGCCCCAAAAAGGAGGAAAAAATTATCTGAATAATAAATAAATGTATGTGCTGTAATTAAAATGTAAACTGTATATACATTGTAGTATTTCTGTAATAGCAGGGCTGAACAAAAGCACAATTATGAACCTTGTCTGAGATGCTGTTCATTGTAAGCTAAAATGGTTTATAATATAAACTTTATATATAACACAACACATGTATTTAGTAAAGAATATTAACCCTGACAAGCCATTAAAATTAAAAAAATTTAAAAAAGAAAAGAAATTATTCAAAAACCAAAAAAACCAAATTAGTACTCACAACTTTAGTCTTATCTGAACAAAAGCACAATTATGAACCTTGTCTGAGATGCTGTTCATTGTAAGCTAAAATGGTTTATAATATAAACTTTATATATAACACAACACATGTATTTGGTAAAGAATATTAACCCTGACAAGCCATTAAAATTAAAGAAATAAATCCCCTGTTGTATCCTTAAAGGAATACTAAATTATATACTTTACAAAAACTTGAAATCTTGGGTCACAATCCAGGGAAGTTACAAGCTCCAGTCTTTCCCATTTAAGCCAATGAAGCTCAAAAGGGTTTAACTTGGCTGGATTGTATCTTTCCTGGTCCAAGTATGCATTTTAGCCCTAAGACTCCAGATCAGAATAGACCACAAGAACTCATCTTTTAAGCTCTGAACAGTCTGCATCTCGTTTAAAGAAGACTCTAACTTGCCTGGAGAAGCCCAGGAAAAACATCACACATTCTAGTTCGAAGCCCTTGAACTAACTGGTAAAGCTGCCCTCAGTAAATACAGTGGGACTGAACCAGGGAATCAAATTCCACTTCACTTATGTACTTGGTGGCCTTGATGCAGTCATCCTTGCTTCTCCTTGAACTGAACAGTGTTCCACCTTGCAGAGTTCTGGGAGGATAAACAGGATGAAACTAGAGTACATGCGACATTCTAAGTGCAGTGATGACACCAATGGATGGCATTATTCCAGAGCTTGCACTTACAGGTTTTTGTTGTTGTTTTTAACTAAATCATGCAGTTAGGTAAGGCCAGCCATGCCTGTACAAGTCAGGGTATTTTAGTCTAGAATCACTTCTTGGTAGGGATGCCAGGCTCCAGGTGGGACCTGGGGATCCACTGGAATCACAGCTCATCTTCAGACTACAGAGACCAGTCCCCCTGGAGAAAATGGATTATTTGGAGGGTGAACTCTATGGCGTTGCACCCCTCTGAGGTCTCTCTGCTCCCCAGACTCCATTGCCAAATCTTCAGGAATTCCCCAACCTGTATCAGGCATCCCCTGCTGGTGTTAGCGGGGGGGGGGGGGGGGGGGGCAACCCTGCTTCCTGGTGGCTGCTAGCTCTCACTGTCCTGGTAGGCAATAAGATACAGATGCTACATATGTGTTCCTCATGCTATATGAGAGCTCAGCATATGGAGCAGAGGTCCATCAGTGGCTATTAGCCATAAGGTATAGATAGGGACTCCAGGGCAAGTGATGCTCTGTCATCTTGGTGCTTGGGGGGGGGGGCAACAGTGGGAGGGCTTCTAATGTCCTGGCCCCACTGGTGGACCTCCTGATGGCACCTGGTATTTTTGGCCACTGTGTGACAGAGTGTTGGACTGGATGGGCCTTTGTCCTGATCCAACATTGACGTCTCTTATGTTATTACGTTCTTATGTCTTACCACATTTTCCTGCAACAATTGTATTGTCAACGAAGTACTGCCTGAG
>NW_015169236.1:211428-223199 GCF_001447785.1 Gekko japonicus | reverse complement strand
CCCCTTGCCGGCCCACCAAACTTTCTCCTCCCCCGGCAGCGTCGGTGAGGCTTTGTCGGCCCGCCAAGCTTTCCCCCTTCCTGGCCTGCCGAAATTTTCCCTCCCCCCAGTGGCGAGGCCTCATTGGCCCACCAAACTTTCTCCTTCCTCCCCCACTGGCGGTGGTGGCGAGGCCTTGCCGGTCGGCCAAGCCTTCTCCCCCCACCTCTCCCCTCCCCCTGCCGCCGAAGCCGTTCCAATAGTGTTCCCTGCGCATGTGCAGGGGACGCTCTTTTACTTTTTTGGGGATTTCAGTATCCCCCTATAGTTTTTTTTACATTTTTAAGATTTTTCTGCACATCTGGGGACTGCCCCAAGTGTGCAGGAAAATCTCCCTGCCCCCCAGGTGCCCCCGATGTGTGGATTTAGGTATCCGCACGCAGGGGGCTCCTTCGCTATTGGATATATAGATGTTCAGGCTGATAAACTCTGCTATAGGGAACCTATTGCAGGCTTCTCTAAGAAGGCACCAGACTCCTTGTATAGGGCAAAAAGCTAGTTATATGGGTGGTGCGATAAATAGCCTCAGACAGCATCAATTGTATTTAGCATATTTGAAATCAGAACAGCATGTCTCTTGTCCATCTGTTTCTATCATAATAAGCTGGCGATACCCAACCTAAAGAATGCCTTTGAGGAGCAATATCTAGTTAAAATATCCAATACTAGGTGACATGAGAGACCACTGTCTGAGACTTGGGAAAACAGTTGATCACAGTAAGATGGTAGATCAACAATCTGACTCTGTCATCTTGATGAAGCTGCTTTCTGTTAAGTGCCATCCTGGTCCTCCTTGGTTTGTTGTCATGAACAGTGATACTGTTTTTGTTGCAGGAGATGCACACCTGTAGTTTTGGAGCATCGTGAAGAAGAAGAAGAGATTGGATTTATACCCCACCCTTCACTTGGAGTCTCAGAGCGGCTTACAAACTCCTTTCCCTTCCCCTCCCCACAACAGACACCCTGTGAGGTGGGTGGGGCTGAGAGAACTCTGACACAAACTGCTCTTTTTCAAGGACAGCTGTGCCAGAGCTTGTGACTGACCCAAGGTCACATCAGCAGGTGCAAGTGGAGGAGTGGGGAATCAAACCCGGTTCTCCCAGATTAGAGTCCGCGCACTTAACCACTACACCAAACTGGCTCAAGGGATAAATACCTTGGCTCGGAGAGCTCAGTGGCCCTTCTTTGCCTGCAAGACTTTTCCCCTGTAGTCAGTTCTCAGCCAATGTTCCCTCTAAGCTGAGTTAGTGTGAGCTAGCTCACAGTTTTTTAGCCTCCAGCTCACAGATTTTTGTCTAAGCTCAGGAAAGACGGCTCCAGAGCAAACTAATTTATGCAGCGTCAAATTGCTCGCTCACAACTTTAATGCCAGTAGCTCGCAAAGTAGAATTTTTGCTCACAAGACTCCACACCTTAGAGGGAGCATTGTTCACAGCTGACTTATAGGGACCACATGGGGTTTTTTTAAGGCAAGAGAAGTCCAGAGGTAGCTTGGCACTGCCTGCCTCCGTGTCATGACCCTGGGCTTCCTTGTCGGTCTCCCTTCTGAATACTGAGACCAGGGCCACTCCTGCTTAGCTTCCAAGATCGGGGTAGCCTGGGCTATCAAGGTCAGAGTGCCTGCAAGTCTACAGTACTGTATGATGGTGTTTCTCAACTTCAGCCTCCGTAGAGAACTTCCGAACACTAGAGTGTACAGTTCCAATTTGTAGCACGTCCAAAAACCACAACATGCACAGGAAATAAAAGCTTCACTGGATGATAGTTCTGTGGTTGTTTTTAATTTTCAGTGCTGCTTGTAAAAAACAAGGAATGTTCTATCTCCAGTCACTCAGCCTAGTATCTAGCCATCCAGAAGTACTAACGGCATCAGATGATGGTGGCTAGTACAATAGCCATATGTTTCTGTTCTGAAGTACCGGGCACACGGAAAGAAGAGGGGAAAGGATTTTGATTGCAAGCACGTGTATGAAGAGTAAGCGTGGTGCGAAAAAGACTGTCAGAACTTTAAGACTATTCCCGTTGTAGAACGTTCGCAGCCATGGCATTAGACACAAAACACAGCCAGAGCCATGTCTTTTGCGTTGAAATTTCTGGTTTTGCTTAGAGAAGGGTAGAAGAAAAGCAGTGGGGAGACCCTGAAATCTGAAGCTTTTTGTTTCTGTTGCAGTTCTAAAAAAATTGTGAGATAAGCCCATGGCGGACAATAGGGCTTCAGAAAGTTATAAGGGGATGTGGTAACTTTGGCACGAGGACTGCAAGCCCTCCCAAGGCTACCCTTGCCGACAGGCCCTTATTGAACACATGAGGCAATTCTGGCAATGCCGTTCCCTTCCTGGAGCCACACAAGTAAATCCAGCAGATGGGCTGCTGCCGCTGCCGCTAGTGTGGAAGGGCTGGCAGATTACCTTGGCTAGGAGTGCTTCAGACATGAGTAATTTTCATAACCTTCCCAGAGGATTTCTAACACTAAAGCTATATAGGTAGAAGATATCGGCCTCGTTGCCAGAATCTTTCATGCATCTCTCCCACTGGCAACAGTTTGTTCTTCTTGGGGGCCTGGAGTCTCATTTCCTCTCTATCTGATCCCTATTATATCAAGAACTATGAAAAAATAAATACCAGGGTGATTTTGCAAGGCCCTTAAAAAGTGTCTCGTTGCATGACATAATCCTTTGCTTTCCCTGAGGTTGCATGGCCTCCACGGTACAGCTGGCATGGAGTGTCGGGAGACAGCTGCTTGACCACCACCAACGTCAAGCCCGGACTCCAAGCATGGGGAATAAAGCAAGCTCCAAGTACATAAAGTATTAAAACTTTTATTGCTAATAAAAACTTCATGAGCTGAATACTGGATATTTCCCAAAGTCCAGCTAAGTGGATATAAGGCTAAAGAGAAGTAGATGTTTTTGCCCCTGTTGATATGAACCATTTTTTCATCCCACTAAGGAACCAGAGGGCCTTCTCATTTGTTCTTCACACACAGGCCAGGCTGAAAGTTGGTGACTTAACCAGGAAGCTCCTGCATAGGCTTTAAACCAACAAGATACATACCAGGGTCAAATTGGCACCCCCCAGACCAAACCTTTATTGCCCCGTGCAGGCTGCTGTGCGGAGCATGGCAAAGAACCGTCTACTCATCTCTCTCTCTCTAATACAGATTTACTAAAGACACTGTGAGCCAGCGTGGTGTAGTGGTTAAGAGCAGACTCTAACCTGGAGAACCAGGTTTGGTTCCCCACCCCTCCACCCAGGCCCGTAGCTAACAACTTTTTTCTCAGGGGGCCCATGTTTTTCTCAGGGGGCCCATCACAACACCAACATTGTGGAGCTGATGCCAACCCCCCGGCGGGGCCTGGAGGATTAAGCAGGCCTCCTGCTGCTGTTGCTGCTGCGGAGGGGGCGCTCGGGGCTCCCTGCTGCTCTGGCTGCCTCCCGTCGATGCCATCCTGCCGGCCGGCTAGCTCCCGCCCTCGGCCGGGCATTCTCCTGCTGCTGTCGCCGCGTCTCCTCCGCCACCTCCCCCTTCCCAGTTCCCACGCCTGCATAGCGCGCAGAAGGACCCGGAGTCCCCCGCTCGTGCTCTGCCGCGGCTCAGCCGGGCCAGGCACCTCCCTGCGCCATCCCCCCCTCCCCGAACACGCATGCTCCTTGCAACACGTGGCTTCTCCCTCCCCGCAGTGAGCAGAGGAAGGCAGGAAGCAGCGAGTGAACGGGATGGGGCGGAAGGCCAGCACTTCCCCGGTCACCGCTGAGGATTCACGCTGGATTTCCTCCTCGGGGGCGCTGATTGGGCTGGCGGCGGCCCCGCAGTGAGCAGAGGGAGGCAGGAAGCTGCAGCGAGGGGAGCCGCGCATGCACGGCGGGATGCACCAAAACTTCCACGGTGCCTTTGGGGACCTTGGCGGGAGCAGCTCCAAGCGCCGCCGCAGCTCCTCTCACCGCTCGCTCTGCCCGCCCAACCACCCTTCCCTCCTTCCCTCCCTTCCTCCCCAGACTGGGACGGGCTGCACAGGAGCCATTGGGTCACATGACACGTGGTCAGGGGAGGCCCCCCGCAAAACCCATGGGGGGGCGGGCCCCAGGGCCCCACACAGGCTATGGGCCTGCCTCCACCTGAAGCCAGCTGGGTGACCTTGGCCCAACCACAATTCTCTCAGAACTCTCTCAGCCCCACCTACCTCACAAGGTGTCTGTTGTGGGGAGAGGAAGGGGAGAAAATGGTAAGCTGCGCTGAAACTCCTTAAGGTAGAGAAAAGCAGAATATAAAAACCAACTCTTCTTCTGTTAGAGAAATGGGTGAAAGTTGTCAGACAGTGAAAAAGACCACGTCTAGTTTGAATTTCCCTTTTTTATTTTTAAAGCTTTTGACACAGTTAAGTATAGTCATGTCCATTTTTAAGCCTCTCCAGTTTAACACAGTGAAGCCAGAGGCCTGTTGTGACAATCTGGATGGTACAGCTTCATCTAGAAGAAAACGGCATCAGTTAGTTAGTTCTCAGACATCTGCGTACCCACAAAGCAGCGTTATGTCCTATGCAGATTTGCTCTTGTGCACTTTTATCCTACCATTCACTGATCATTATGCATTAGAGCAAAAGGCAACTGGCTTTGTTGAGTGACAGTCACAGGACCTTTCAGGTGTTCCAGGCACTCCGACACACATAATGACTTTTAACTGCTAACTCAAAACAGCACCTTCCAAGCAATAAGGGGAGGTGCTGTGGCTCAGTGGGAGATAGCCTCTGCTTGGCATGCAGAAGGTCCCTGGTTCAATCCCTGGCATCTCCAGTTAAGGGATCAGGTAGTAGGTGATGTGAAAGACCTCCACCTGAGATCCTGGAGAGATGCTGCTAGTCTGAGTAGTCAATACCGACTATGATGGACCAATGGTCTGATTCAGTATAGGGCAGCTTCATGTGTTCACTTAGCAGTGGGGCCGCATTAAAAATCTGCCAGAAACCACTTCTACAGTCAGGAAAAAATCTGCCAGAAACCACTTCTACAGTCAGGAAAAGGATGTCTTAAGCCTCTATGCACACTGTGGGCCTCTCATACCAGACTTAATGATGGAAGATACTCTCCTTCTAGCAAGCTGCCCTTGCCAGTCTTTTTTGTTCAGCCCAGGACACCTACCTGATTTTCTTTGCATGCCCTTGATTTTTTTCATATATGAATAAAGAAGACCGGCCCAGTCATGACATAACCGTGGAGGCTAGGATGGGGTTCAGAATGCCAATCTAAAGTATGAAGGGGGAAAAAATTAACTAGAACTGTTCCTAGCATTTAACTGCTGAGAAATATTAACGAGAGCTGTTAATTTTAAAAATAACGTGTTATGTTAACACGGCAAGATAAATGGTGGGGTAAGATTTGAGCTGGCACAGAACAGCTCACCAAAATATCACAGTTAGTCCCGTACACAGATTCGATTGGCCTCAAATTCAGTGCCATACATACCAGGCCTCCTCTGGGAAGGGCACTGCTCTCTGCAGGAAACAGCATTACCAGGAGGCTGAAGGCAAATGCTGATGGTCACTGTGCAGTGGAAGTAGACCTGGGGTGTGTGGGAGACAAAACTTTTTTAGCATTCGGACTTGCTAGAAAAAATTGTAGGTATAAGCCCATCATACTGTAATTGTTCCAAGGTTCACAAACAGCTCTCCTCTATAAGTTTGGCTTAAAAGGGGTGAGCCTGAAGACATCAAAAGAAATGGCACGGCTTCACAGATATTGCCTTCAAGTGTCAGGAGGTGGCTCCGGCCAAGTGCCCACCAGGACCAGAAGAGGGGAGCTTCCTGCCGCGCCAGAGGGAGAGGGCAGTTACCCCACTCCTAGTCCCGTGGGAAGGGCAGCCCCAGACATTTTCAAATGCCACTCGACCAAAGCGGAGTTTGACTTTGGATAGCAGTTGTGACCCTCATGTTAAACTCTTAACAACTGCACGGAAAGAAGATGCAGCAATAGATGCTGGAAACGAGAGAGGCAAGCAGCCGCTACTGTGAGTTGGCTGAAGCACCTTGGAGGGCACATGGTCTCCTGGGGATCTCATGTGGGGTAGTTGCGACCTGCCCTGTGGTGGGAATGCGTCCGCTCATAGATTTGCAAACAAAGCAAATTCTACAGTCTCCATGTCACTTTCGTCCAAAGGGAACAGAGCTGAATCGATGCATAAAAAGACTACTGTTTAGGGTCTTGAGATTATGAGGAGCATCTGAACACATTTTTTTTTTAAAAAACCACACTATATTTCAATGTTGGAATAATGTGTGTGGGGCAGTGTTCCCTCTAAGCTGAGTTAGCGTGAGCCAGCTCACAGTTTTTTAGCCTCTGGCTCACACATTTTTGTCTTAGCTCAGGAAGGATGGCTCCAGTAGCTCGCAAGGTAGAATGTCTGCCCACAAGACTTCACAGCTTAGAGGTAGCATTGGCTACAGGATCATATTCTGTAGTCAGTTTCATCACTTCATCATACCTCCCTCAAAGGAGTCAGCATCTGTATTCCCACTCTCTTGAAGTGATTGGGATATTTCACTCTGTCATTTTTAATTACTGGGTAGAAGTCCAACACAGACCAATTGTTTTTGTTCTTGCACCTATTGGGGAGAGATTAATGTCACTTAATGAACAACCTTCTCCCTCTCGACCAAGGTTATGTAACAGCTACTTGCCCATCCACAATAAAGTTCCACTGAGGTGTGCTGATGAATTCTTTTGACTCAGACATCCAGCAGTTCTCCAAATACAGCCAAACATCAGGAGCCTCGTTTTGTAGTTCAGCTTCAATAAATATAGGCTCCCATGAGTACTTGACAACCGTTGAATGTGGCTCATAGCGTTCTGTGAAGGATTTATCTGGAGGGGAGGGGGAGAGATAAAGATGTTCAGAGTTGTAAAGATTGCTTAGTACCCCACCCCCATGCAGTCTTACCTTTGAAGACATTTAAGGCAACGTTCAGAACTTGTCTTGCTCTTCTAGAGCCTGCAAATGATTTAAATGTTTGTTTTTTTTAAAGCATCATCTTCTTGCTAAAGAGAATTTGACCCCATATTTCCAGGTTCTTGCTTACAAGCCAATTGCCTACCTGCAGTGCTGGACCTAACCATCATGGTACCGTAGCCAAAAGGAGGATCTGTGCTAGGAGGCGAGGAGCCATCGACTGAAGCGCTTTGCATGAGCGTCTCTTTGGTAGGGTAGTAGCACAGGATGGTTAGTCTGCAACAAAGAGTGATTTTTTTCTTGTTTGCAGCCATTTTAAAAATGAAGACGCTAACACGAGTCTAGTCACTGCTACCTGTATTCTGGATCTCTTGTGATCATCGGTGGTCCTTGCGCTGGGAGAGTCTCTTTTTCAAAGGAGATTTCATTTTCATAAATAAGATGTTCACCTTCAAACTGTATTGGGGACAATGATTTCAGGTCTAATCTGACAGAAAATGTTTGATTTTTTAACCTCTCCTTCCCCACAACTCTCACGTTACTTACCCTCAGCGAAGTCCCACAACTCGAAACGTGAAACTGAAAGAAGGCTAGTTCCTTGGTAAACTCTTTAGGCTTGCAGGTAATATCCTTCAGTCTTGTTTGGCCCATGTCAATGGATGGAACTGTCCTCATAAAAGCTGATACTGCTACGGTTCCATTAGGGTAACACACTAAAAAGAGAGAGAGAGAAGAATCTTAGTCACAAGACCCCTCTCCCTCACAGTTAATTTTCTAGATTTAAGGTGGAATACAGTTCACCTATAAATTCTGAGGAGTGATAACTGCACCGAATAGAGAAGGTATCCAAGGTTTCCATAGTTTTGGTTTTCTTAAGCACAAGGTCAAATCGAGCTTGAATTCTTTCGAGAGATACCACCTTTAAGGAGAGAGATGGATGAGATGTAGTCCAACTGTTCATGTATCTGCTTGAAACCTAAGCAATGACTTAAGCATTTGAGCCATTCATGTTAAGACATGCAAAGTGGGATAATTCAACATGTGCATCTCTTCAAGAAGTAGGGACAGTATGAAGACCTTTAAAACATGACTGATGAGAACTGTGATTGACGTGTTCAGTCAGTTAGACAAGTAGGGGAACCACAAGGACTTGCAGAGGGCATTTCATTTTCCCCTCTACAGTATTACATCCCTGCTGAGCTCCCCCACTTCCCCAAACTTTACCTTACCTGGGCACTGCCCCACCGTTCTCCAGGAATTTCCCATCTCAGAGTTGGCAATCCTACTGGGCCCAGTTGCATGGGCTTGTGGGGAGGGACACATCACTTCCCCTTGAATCCACAGTATTCCTTCTTCCCCTTCCTTTGGCAGCACCTATATCCTTACCTTTCCTTGCTTTCTTCTCTCCACCCACCAAACAGCCTACCTTATCTGCTCCCCCATCTTCAGCTATGTGTATTATTTATTTACTTCCTTTATACCCTGCCTTTCTCCACCATGGGAACTCAAAGCAGCTTACACCATTCTCCTCTCTTTCACTGTGTCCTCACAACAGTCCTGTGAGGGAGGTTAAGCTGAGAGTGTGTGCCTTACCCAAGGTCATCCAGCAAGTTTCAATAGCACTGGGCATTCAAACCTGAGTCTCCTATATCCCAGTCTGAAACTCTAAATACTACACCACACTGATTTTTGTGGGATAGCTGCTGTTAAACAGTAGCAATAAACAGTATATAAGCTGTGACCTGAAAAATACCATGTATCATATACTTTAATAATTAATATTTTATTATTAGGGTAACACACTATTCAGTGAATTCTTACATAAAGTTTACCAAAAAAAAATCACAGCAAATAGATATATATATTACAATCGAGGCAGGACTGTCCAAAAACAGTTTGCTATAAATTACCACAAGGAATCAATGTGTCAAGCCACTGTGCAAAAAGCATTCAAGGAGCTGCTGTAGCTTGTTCCAGAATGACCAGAGATCACTGTTAAACAGTAGCAAGCAGCCTGTCCTGTATGAAGTCATCCACATCAGATGGTAGCAAGTAGCCAGTGGTTGTTGGCATGCCCAGCTACGATGATTCCTCCCTCTAAGGCCAAAACAGCCCTGGAAAGGGCTCTGCCCTCTCCCCCTGCCTTTTACTGGCAAAAACCAAAGCTTGAAGTCTGACAATATTGTTGTGGTTGCCTAGCAACCGCCACAACTACTGCTAACAGAACGTTCATTTCTTAAATCTACAAGCACTGCTTCTATTATTTGGGAGATTATATTTCTCCCCCATGTGGGTATTCCCCAGATTTTTCTGTAAACCTGGGATTTTTCTCAAGTTTGCAGAAAGATTTGGCTTGTCTCTTCACGACCCCAGTCTCTGGATTTAAGTATTCACACATGATAACATTAATAATTTAACATGCCCCTTCTCACACAGAAAAAGTAGAGCAAGCAAGAAAAGATAGTAGAGGAACGAGTTCCAGCCCTTCTTCAGCTCATAGTTTTCAGTAGGGTTGCCAGGTCTGGGTTGGAAAATACCTGGAGACTTTGGAAGTGGATCTTGGAGAGGGTGGGGTTTGGGGAGGGGAGGGGCCTTAGCAGGGTACAATGCCATAGAGTCCACCCTTCAGAGCAGCCATTTTCTCCAGGGGAGCTGATCTCTGTTAGCTGGAGGTCAGTTGTAAAAGCTGGAGATCTCTAGGCCTCACCTGGAAGCTAATACAAAAACTGAGAGTCACAGTGTTAGGAAGACATACAAAAGTATATATCACCATGTACAGTAAGTATATGTTTATGGTAGAACAATTTTATGCTTTATTCTTTTTCTTTTTATATTTTTCCAATAATGTAATTTAAACATTATTGAAAAATATAATGTAATTTAAACATTATTGAAAAATATCAAAAGAATAAAGCATAAAGTTGTTCTACCGTAAACATATACTTACTGTACACGGTGATATATACTTTTGTATGTCTCACCTGGAGGCTGGCAACCCTAGTTTACAGGTAGCCTCTGAACGACAAGCAAAAGAGCGGTATTCAGTTTCATTACTTGGTTATTTCCTTCCTGTTATTAGTTTTACTCAGCTTCCCTTATAGCAACTGGTACACGTTTCATCTTGGTCTTGACCGTAACCCATTATTTAAATATTATTCTTTTAGCTCATTGCCAATAATAACAGGTCCCTGATCAAGCTTGACTTATCTAACCCAACATTGCTCAAGCATGATTTGCCTGCTATTTCTCTGGTTTGGGAAAGCTAGCAAAAGCCACTCATTGATTTTGGGACCTCATCTTTCTCCTCTTCATTCATCCTCACTTCACCCATGAACCCAGGGCTCACATCTCCCTGCAACAAGGAGAATGGTGGGGGAGCCAGCCATCTCAGTTGAAGAACTGCCAACCTCCAGGTGGGGCCTGGAGATCTCCTGGAATCACAGCTCATCTCCAGACTACAGAGATCAGTTCCCTTGGAGAAAATGGCTGCTTTGGAGGGGGGACTCTAGGACATTATACGCTAGTGATATCTCTCCCCTCCCCAAACCCTGCCTCCGACGCTCTACCCCAGCAAATCTCCAGGAATTTCACAACCAAGGGATGGCAACCTTAAGTTACATTGACTATCGTAAATCCTGCTCTGCTTTGGTAACCAGCTTCCCCAACAACTAAGAGGCAAGCTTTAGGTCTTAATGTTAATCGTATACCTCATAGGTAATCCCAACAGCAAAAAGAGGCACTTGCAGCACTAGATGAGTATCATTTGTGGCGATCCGATAGCCATTTGAGAGGGCCGTGGCCTGATTCAGAGGATAATTGCCAACATATAGGCTCCAGTGTTGGTATAGGCCTGAAACTGAAATAGCTAAATACATGTTCTCTCTGTCACAGTACCCAACTCCTTCTGGCAATTCTGTGGAAAACAGATAAAAATCCAGAAAAGTAACATTAAAGTAAGAGGATTTGACAGGTCTTTCTATTAAACTCCTCTAAAAGGTAGAAAATTTAATTTGAGCACAGTTTTCATATTTCTCCATTTGGCAAAAATGTACACTAATAGACATCACCGGTATGGTTGCCAGTCTGAGCCTGGCAACTGGCGGGAAGGCTGGGGGTGGGGGGACATGGGGAGTGGGTACGACATCATTGGGTCACTTCTGGCTACAAACCCGAAGTGAGAAAGAGTAGCTTTATTACGATTCCACAGGGCCTGCAAAACAGAGCTGTTCTGCCAGGCCTTTGGCTGAGGCGGCAGATGTCCAAACGACGTCGGCCTTCCCTGCTTCGCTTGCTTAATCTTCCCCGCTTCCTATTTTAGGGCACTGCCTTTACCAACTTGGCATCAGCACCAGCTGACTTGGGTCTCTGTGAGAGAAACGGGATCTTCCTAACATTAGCGCAGCAGGCGCTGTAATTAGAAACTGTTAAGCTGCCATCAGGATTTTTAAACGGCAACTACCCTTTGACACTTGCAGGTTGTAACCAAGAGTGACATACAGTGACATGGCTGCTTTAAAAAATTTTTCTTTTGCCACCACTACCAAGAGACAGGTGATGATGGAGCTTGTCAGGGGTGGGGGTGGGGGGGGGGGGGGGCCGGGCCGCCAGCCTAATTCCTGGACTACAGTCAGTGATTCATTATCTCTTCAAAGTCTTAGAGGTTTTACACTACAGGCACCATTGCCATTAAAAACCAGGAGGAATGAAGACCGAGTTCTGCCTAAAAAAAAGACAAGTTGGTCCTATGTTGAAAATCAGAAAGTAAGTATACCAGATCTGAAAATGAGTGAAA
>NW_015169236.1:194832-211361 GCF_001447785.1 Gekko japonicus | reverse complement strand
GGCAGGAGACTTTAGGATGACATGTCATTCTGACATGAAGTTAAGTGAATCAGGGGTTTGTTTATTTTAAGAGCAGCTATTCAGACAGTTTACTAGCTCATCTACTCTATTGCACTGTTTTAATCTCTCCCAATGGCCTGCATTTTTGGGGAGGGGGGTTCCATTAAAAAATCATTTTGTTATCATGCGCAGGCATTAGGCTGGCCACCCATAAATCATGGTTTAGCATACAGGCAACTTACCAACATCTGCAACTGTACTTTCTATGTTTGCAGGATGGTGATAGGGCATCTTCTCCGGACCCACGCTCAAAGTGTAGTTCACGAGGAGGTTATATCTAGTCTCATTTCTATTCACATACTTTTAAGGCAGATCAAAAGTTTAAACAGCATTAGGTTTATTGAAGAATAATATGCTATTAAGTTCCTGTTTAGCTAGAACAGTAGGATTTCGTTAAACAAAGCTCTGGTGAAGACTACTGGAATTTTTTAAAGCATAGCTGCACTATTGAATATTCAAGATTCACTGGTTCAGAATTGTGGACATCAAAGCTATCGTTGGACCAATAGTTTGACACTGACCAAGCGGTGTTAAGGAAGCTCCATTCTTGCTATTCAGGGAAGGGTACAGTTGCAGCAGTTTTGGTTCAACATCTCATCAGGATTTGTAGCTAGGTTAGAATAAGAAAGCTACATAATGAGGAGTCTCTAATATCCTTCACCACATAGAGTGGCCATGGCAGGTGTTTGGAGAGTCAGTGCCTAAGCCCTTCCTACTCGCAGGATTCTCTAGCAGAAAGTTTCTGCTGGTTTAACCACCATATATGCTCCAGCAAGATAATTAAGGGCCAAGCCATCTTACCTCCTTTAACACGTTGGGATCATCAAATGGTACTTCCAAATTAAAGCTTTTTGTTCCATTAGGGAAAGGACTTTCATCGACCTTGTAGCCCTTTTGCTTTGCTTCCTCTGGAGACAGTGGTTCACCACCTATTGTAAGTGCTACTAGAGTGACATCAGGAAGGAAAACCCCAAAGGCCACATCAAATAGTCGAGAATCTGAAACAGTGTCTGGGAGAGCAAAAAGCATTCCATCATTGGAAGGCCACGAAAACTTATCTTTATTAAAAGAAAAAAATTCAAAGGTTTACCAACACAGTACACTCCTATTTCCTAAATGCTGATAGTGAAAGCACAGACAATAAACATGCAAGCAAAGCCTCCCCCCAAAGGCTGCAGAAAAACGAAAGGCCTTTCGGGCTGACTCCAAAGTCCGTGGAGAGTAAAACCTCTCCTGGTCCTTCGAGAGCCAGCGAAGGTCTGTTGGGCTTGACCAGTATTTATACCAAATGATCAAAGAGGTCCCTCAATAATTAAATTACAGTTGTAAATTAACATTTAGAAGTTTTACCGGAGATTGCTTCCTTGCGTCTCACACAACAAAAATTACATTTTACCGGATCAATACAGTGTCATTGTTTTTGTTCTGGTGTTTCCCAATCAAGAGAAATAAACTGTCCTTTGATGTTATCTCTGAGATGGGGTGTGTGAACTCCTGTATCTCAGGAGTTCGATTGCCTACCAGATTGAAGTCTGTCACTGCTTTCCTGCCAGCTGCAGATTATTGCTTAGGAAATTGTGGGTCTCACACCTATAGAAATTTACACTGATTCAGATCCTGGGAATGGAATGTTGTGAACATTTGCATGTGTGACTGAGAAAGAGATTTGTCTGGAACAGCCTGTTTGCTGTTTTGCTAGCAAAGACAGAGACAGCTATATGGATTCTATAAGCTATTTGGTTCAGTTTTAAACCCAAACCTTCTATATTTCTAAAATTTCTTACCACAGTTACTTCCAAGGTAGGGGAGGGGAGGGGAGGGAGAACCCTGTGATCCATGGGTACAAGGATAAAGAACCTCTCATGTGCCTCCCCCATTTCTGGGCTCAAATGGCCACACAGGTTCTAATAGCCATACAGGTTGTGAAGCTGCAGTGGGCAGGGAGACCAGATTGCCTTCTCTTCTCTCTTCCATTGGCAGATCTCTGCTGACATAAGGGCAACTTGGTCCCCTTCCCCTTCCACACCTGTATGGCTACTACACCATGAAGGTAACCCCCAAAATACACTGTGTCAAGGGGAGAGAACTACTGTGGAGAGAGGAATACGGGAAAGATCTGCAGTTGTTAGCACCTTCTGCTGACAGATCATGGGATCTAACCCCGTCTGTTTTATAGCACTCTACAATGAAACAAGCCTTTACATTATGTTTTATTGTGCTCTACAATGTGAAATAAGCCTTTACATTAATGATACCTCAGTAAATAATTTGATCAAAAAATCATGACTCAGTTAAGCTCATCTATATGCCAGTGTGATATACTGGTTAGAATGTCAAACTAAGATCTAAGAGACCCAGATTCAAATTTTAAGGTTGCCAGACCCAGTCTGGCAATCTGTGAGAGATCAGGAGGGGCAACTGTCATAAAGTTTCCAGTGATTCCTAGAGAGGCATGACATCATTTCTGGGTTTTCCCAGAAGTGGCATCAAAGCATCACTGACGGCCATCGTTAAATTTTTCTTCTCTCTTTCACCAGCTACTGGAGTGCCCTCAGTGGGTATGTGCCAGTCTTGTTGAATCTGCAGTCTGCCATGGAAGCCTGCAGGGTGACCTTGGGCCAGTTGCACTCACTCTGCCTAATCTACCTCACAGTAAGATAACAGAAATGGAGGACAGAAGACTGAGGTAAGCTGCTTCAGGTCCTATTGGGGAGAAATGTGTGGTATACATGAAATAAATTATAGAATCCCTCCACACCGCATCATCTTTTGAAACTGATATTGGGATACTTGACTGGCCATCACAATCTACCCTTTCTAGTGTTATTAGAACTCAAATGACAACCATGAACTCTCTTAAGAAAGCAGACGTGTTTAAAGACAATTTTTGCAGGTTTACTATTGCTGAACCCCATCTCTTCCCTTAACAAGTAGGCAGTTTTTCCATCTTCTTCCATTGGGTTCTGAAACTCAGCCAGCATCAGACTTACTGTTGACTACTGCTGGCATCTGAGACATGAAAGGTGTAGTGATTGGCTTAATGACAGTATACTTGGTCAGGTGCCAGTCTGTATCTGTCCAGGTATGTTCCAACAATACGTTGATACTATATACCGTTCCATAATCTCCATTGGACACTGTGCTCTAGGAGAAAGTGTGAAAACAAAGGCAACTCTGATTTATACTGAAGACTTATAGAAGATCTGAACTAATATAAAATAGAAGTTTCTGTCATTAGGCTTTGTGGTCGTCAACTAGATGTTGCAATAGCTGCAGTACAATGACCAGCTGAGCAATTACAGACCAAGTTATTTTACTGGATGTGGAAGGTGAACAACAGTATACTAATTATTCTAGTCTGTTCCAACCAAACACCAGTTTAAATCAAACCATCTTCTGGAAGGCGCAAGACAGCACCCCAGGAATACTGGTCTGTGTACACTTACACACTCAGCTTGGGATATATACTTGAACACAGGCATGTCAGGCCCAAGCCATTCAGGACATCAGATCATGTGTCATACCTCAAATACAGTCAATTGCATTTGGATAGATGTTCAATTGCATTTGGATAGATTAAACTTTTGCTTCCTTGGGTTGCAGTTGTTTCAAAGTTTTGCTTTGTAACAGAGTTTAGCTCATGAATCCAGTGGAAACTTGAAAGTTTTACTACAAACTCTTAGTGTGTAGATTTACCTTAAGTCTTCCTCCTGATGCACCAATCGGGATAGTTATCCCAATGTGAGAAATGTTGCGTTCCAGTGTATAGCCGAATTTCTCAGGATTCTGTATTATTTGTCCATTAATTCCCATTGATACAGTATGGGATGCAAAGGTGGGTTCCTGAAGAACCAGTTTAGGGTTAATACTTGGTACAGTCCATATTAGGGCAGCATCTGTGAAACTAGTACCATCTGTTGATTCGTAAAAGTAGTAAGATTCAGATCATTGTTGGATAAAAACGAAGTTCCTCACAAAGATGCTGTCATGTAATCTAGAAAACATACTCTTCATGCAGTTAGATTTCTTAATATTTGTTTAGAAAATTTCTGTACCGCTTCTCCAAGGAATCGTTATGAGGTACCATTTTATCCCACTGGTTCCTAAGACAGACAAATCTTGTGATAGCACTTGTAACAGTGCTAGGGTTGCCAATTCCAGCTGGGGGAATTCTGGGAGAATTGGGGACAATGCCTGGGGAGGAAACTGAGTAGTGAAATGGTGTTGCAGCGAGGTCAAACTTCTCCCCTTCCTGTTAGGTCACTTCTACACCAAGATTCAAATGTTGAATATAATTTACTGCTTCTTATCCCTCAAACTTTCAAAATAACTCTCAAAATTGTTTCAGTTTTTCTTCAGTGTTACCCAGCAGGAACTCATTAGCATAATAGGCCACGCCCAACAGCAGAGACCCATTAGCATATTAGGCCACACCCCTGACAGCATAGCTCATCCAACCACACCCACCTTTTGCTTCTTATTCTGTTTACTTTGTTGTCAAAACCCTGGGCTTTTTTTGTAGCAGGAATTTCTTTGCATGTTAAGCCACACACCCCTAATGTAGCCAATCCTAATGAGTGTCTGCTGTTAGGTGTGGCCTATTATGCTAATGAGTTCCTGCTGGGTGTGGCCAACTCAGGAGCCAGCCGAAACTCCGTTCCTGTGCATTCCGGCCCCCAAATAGCCCTGCTGTTACCAGCCTCTAACTTTTAGAATCTTTTCAGGTGACATCAGTATGGTATACAACAGAGACATGAAAGTCTTAGAGCATTCTTTGTCTGTTTTCATTTTTACATTTCTCCTAGATCCCATGGTTCCTCCAGGGCAGGTTTCCCCAACCTTTTTGAGCCCGTGGGCAGCTTTGGAATTCTGACACAGCACAGTGGGCGCAGACACAAAATGGCTGCCACAGCTTACCTTCATTCACATAGTAAAGGTCCTTGTACAGCTACTGCCAAATAAACATTTTTAAACATTTGCACACCCAATCAAGTCTCTAATGGCCAATCACAAGCCCTGCTGGACAAAAGCCCCACGTGGACCCAACCACCCACTTTCCAAGAACACTTGGTAGGCACTAGGAAAAGTGTTGGTGGGCACCAGGTTACCCATAGGCAATATGGTGGGGGACCCCTGCTCTACTGGAACTGATTTTTGTAGTCTGGAAATGAGTTATAATCCCAGGGTAACTCTAGGACGCACCTGGATATTGGCAACCCTACTTAACATTAGCATGTTTAAGTTCAACACATAAGTTGACTCCTGTTGTCAGTTCAGTTTCAAGTGGAGTCCTGTCACAGTTATATCAACATACGTACAATGGCTGGCATTCTATATTAGGCCAGAGGAAGGCTTCAAACTTTGTTTAGTGGCATGATAGGGTGAAGCAAAAATAGAACCACAAGAACTGTACACAGTGCGCTCAATATTTCTTTAACGAAAACCGTAAAGTTATAAATATGAAATGTACAAAAGTGATAATAATACATTCAAATGTGTAAGTTCAGATACATAAAGATAGAAGATGACAACGACAGGACGGTGGTCTCCGGAATGCGATGCCGTTTCGACAAATGTCTTCTTCTAACCAAGAGTCTATAAGTTGATGATGTATGAAAAATTGCACTTCAATGGAAAAGCTGCCCAATTCACATGGAGTTCAATAGTTTCACCTGTTTCATTGCATAAGTAATGGAGAAGAACATCTCTCAAACAGAATAAAGCTTATGTTTGAGAGATGTTCTTCTCCATTACATATGAAGGGCAATTTTTCATACATCATCAACTTATAGACTCTTGGTTAGAAGAAGAAATTTATCGAAATGGCATCGCATTCTGGAGACCACCATCCCGTCGTTGTCATCTTCTATCTTTATGCATCTGAACTTACATATTTGAATGTATTATTATCACTTTTGTACTTTTCATATTTATAACTTTACGGTTTTCGTCAAAGAAATATTGAGCGCACTGTGTACAGTTCTTGTGGTTCTATTTTTGCATATCTATGGACTGTGACCATATTTGTTTTTGTATGATAGGGTGAAGGCCAATATGCTTTGCCTTGCATAGCTTCCCCAGGAGAATCAGATTTATGGAAAGACAGGAATAAAAGTATTTATAAACAACTGGCAGATTGAATTACTTGCCTACTGGGCACGATACAGTAGTGTCAATCAACAGAAGCAGCCACCGTTGCTTGTACATGGAAGTAGAGCTGACGGTGCTCATAGTGATTCCATTAACCTGTGGGATATGGATGGTAAGGTAACTAGGTCAGTTGAAATAGGGATTCCGAAGGAACAGCACCATTTATATTGCTCCCTATCGGAGGATAACTTACCACTGAGAAGTCAGTTTCATTCGTTGAATAGGGAGAGCGGAGGAACACTCTTGCTAGTGTGTTATTGAAACCATAGCCTAGCTTATCGGCATCACTCACCACAGTTGTCTTTCTCCCTGAAGGAGAATAAAATATCAGCTGCCATATGTGATACACAACCTTTTGTGCCTAAAAAGTTGGGGAGGGGGAAAAGAAGATACATGATTAGAGTGATAAGAATCTTTCAGCTATCTAGGGCTCGGAGCGACAAATTAGATCGATGTGTACAATATAGCAGTGAAATTAAGAATGGACAGAAAATATGGCCAGTTTTAGATGTTACACATGGCAGAAATCTAAGTCCAGTCTAGGTTGCTGGTAGTCTAGGTTAGAGGCAGTATATGACAGACACAATTCCACAGATTTGTCAGCTGGTTTGGTTCCAGCGGCGTGCCTGGGCACCTTGAAGCCTGGTTTGCACACGGTAGTAGAAGAAGAGGAGAAGAGATTGGATTTATACCTCGCCCTTCACTACCCAAAGGTGTCTCAGAGCGGCTTACAAACTCCTTTCCCTTCCCCTCCCCACAACAGACACCCTGTGAGGTAGGTGGGGCTGAGAGAGCTCTGACAGAAACTGCTCTTTTTCAAGGACAGCTCTTATCAGAACTATGGCTTGCCCAAGGTCATCCAGCAGGTGCAAGTGGAGGAGTGGGGAATCAAACCCGGTTCTCCTAGATTAGAGTCTGCACACTTAACCACTACACCAAACTGGCTAGTATAGATTTCTTTAAGCAAGAATTATTTTTAGAGGCACAGAAATGAACCCATACTTGGTGCTATGGTCTTGAGTATCTTCTTGCAGACATTTCATCCACTGAACATCCTAAAGTTCTCCAGCAGTTAGAAGAATTGAGGCCAATTACCCTATTAATTGCCTATTAAGACTACCAGGGCGATTTCTCACTAGAGCTGCCTCGCAGCACAACGCCGTTTGCCCCAACACAAACATGTCAATTTCACACCCGAGGCTGCGCGGCTGCGTTTTGACTCGGGGCTTCGCCCGATTTCCTCCGCAGTTTCATGATCCTCAAAAACCAGGATCACGAAACTGCGGTGGAAATTGGGCGAAGCCCTGAGTCAAAACGCAGCCCCGGAGCTTCGGGTGTGAAATTCACATGTTTGTGTTGGGGCAAACGGTGGCTGTGCTGCGAGGCAGCTCTAGTGAGAAATCGCCCCCAGTGTCCCTTGACATGTGCCTAGTAGTCCTGTCAATAAGATGGCACCTGCAGGCACTGTACTCTGGCAACTGATTTTTTTTAAATTTTGTAGTTGGCAAAGCTAGCAGTTGCACATATAACCCATCAGCATACATGCAGCTGGGCAACTAGCACTCCTTGGGAAAATGGTATGGGAGAGGTGGGAGCCCTTCCTCTCCTCACACTGTGGCTTTGATAGGATTTTGGGTCCCACGGAGTTCCCATGGGGAATTCATGCAACTGTAAACCCCTGTGGCAGCCACATGTCAAGTATAATGGGTAGTTATCTCTCAAGAACACAAGAGGTCTTGCTGATCAGACCAGTGGTTCATCGAGTCCGGCATCCTGCCTCTCACAGTAGCCAACCAGTTCCTCTGGGGGGCGAACAACTGGGTATGGAGGCAAAGGCCTTTCCTGATATTGCCTCCTGGCACTGGGACTCATGGGCTTATTGCTTCTGGATGTGGAGGTTCCCTTTAGTCTAGGGTTGCCAGCCTCCAGGCGGGGCCTGGAGATCTCCCAGAATGACAACGGATCTCCAGGCCACAGAGATCAGTTCCCCTGGAGAAAATGGCTGCTTTGGAGGGTGGACTCCATGGCATTCTACCTTGCTGAGTTTCCTCCTGTATCCAAACCCCATCATTTCCAGGATCTCCCCCCCCCCAAATCTCCAGGAATTCCCCATTCTGGTATTGGCAACCTTTAGTCACCATGGCTGGTAGCCACTGATGGACCTGTCCTCCATGAGTCTGTTGGATCCCCCTTTAAAGCTATCCAAACCTGTGGCCATCACTACATCCTCTGGCAGCAAATCCGACATTTTAATCACTTGTTGAGTAAATTACTATTTCTTCTTGTTCATCCTGAATCTATTACCCCTCACAGGTAATAGAACTCATGTACACCAACAGTTACCAGCAGAATGCTTGCTATTGTTCTAAAGCAAGTGCAGAGATTAAGCAGGCAGATTACGATAAAGAATCCATAAACCCCCAAAATAGTATTTTGCAAAGAGGAGAAGAGTCTGCGATGGCAATTTATGGATTGTTACTTCCCTACCTCTGGCAGTGCTGACATCCATTCTGCAGTCTCCTTATCTGAAATCACAGGGACGTCACTCTTCACAGACACCTTGAAATGGAAGTTAATGCTTCTTTCAATATGGACTAGAGCAGGCCCTTATGAAGCAATAGTTTATTCCATTTTCTCCTTGTAAACCATTCATTTTGCTTTTTTTTTATGAAAAGGGGTTATGTTTAAAAAGTTTTCCCTTTCTCCCAATCCTGTATGTAGCAGGATTTAATGAGCTGTTTCTGTTCTGCTTGTAGTAGCACGAAGTACCCCATGCAGTGTACCAGAGGTTTTCTTTTTTAAATTACTACTGTATCACTTATTGTATTGTGCCCACAGACCACCAGTAGGGGTCGGTGTCCTCCGTCCCCAGCTTGGTTCCTAACACAATAGGGGCCAAGGATCCTAGGCCACCTTTAGTCCTCCAATGGGACCTTTGCCGGGACTTTTAAACCCTCCAATAGGACTGTGGGTGCGTCTGGGGTGGGTGTATATAGTTGGCCCTTGCTGGCCAGTATTTGTCTTGTGTGTCTGCTACAATAAATGTGACTGGTTCAGCATGTCGTAGTCCGCCTCTCCATGCATAGAACCCAGTACTTTTCATGTATGGTATCAGGTTATCATCAACAAGCATAAAGCTGCAAAGCAAATTGCTTCTTTTCTTGCCTATACTCTATGATAGATTCACTGGACTATAACTTACCTCCATGTAATTCTCTTCACACACAATTTCCCGTGGAGCCCATGGGGAATAGGAGCAGCGCATGGAGTTTCTGTATGTTGTAGCTGCCCTCATGTCTGGGAACGAGGACACTTTGATGTTCACATTAAGAGAGAACCTTTCATCGACCTGCAATCATTTAGGAGATCATTCTGTAGGATTTGGAAGGGATGTTGAAATTTACAACAGGAGATGCTTTTGTCCCAAAAAATTGGCATTTGAGAAAGCCTGAGGCCAGATCTATATACAAATGGGTAAAGTTAGTATAAGGCCTGTTGTAGTGAAGGGATGCACTTTCTTCTTCCAAATAGTGATTAACACATGGCATTTACTGCCACAGGAGGTGGTGGCGGCTACAAGCATGGACGGCTTCAAGAGGTAATTGGATAAACATATGGAGCAGAGGACCATCAGTGGCTCTTAGCCATAAAGTACAGATAGGAACTCTCAGTCTGGGGCAAGTGATGCTCCGTATTCTTGGTGCTTGGGGGAGGCAACAGTGGGAGGTCTTCTAATGTCCTGGCCCCACTGCTGGACCTCCTGATGGCACCTAGTATTTTTGGCCACTTTGTAACAGAGTGTTGGACTGGATGGGCCATTGGCCTGATCCAACATTGGCTTCTCTTATGTTCACCTTACATCTCTGCAAATTATTCAAAGCTGGCTTCTTTAAAAACATGGAGGTCAGGAATTTGGATGGAACCTCATGACTTTAAAGCAGTATTTTGTTTGTTTAGTATTAAATATATTTATAGACTGCTTTGCCCACAGGAGGACCCAAAGCAGTTTACAACACTGATCTCCCCTTCTCCATTTTGTCCTTGTCACAACAACCCTGTGAGGTAGGTTAAGGGGGGAGAGAGGGGGGTCCAAGATCATCTAGTGAACTTACACATGGAATAGTGGTGACTAAGCCCCAGATCCTAGTTCAATATTTTAACCACTATACCATTACTGGCGGTGCACCAATGCTACTTGAATTACAATTCATTCCCTCCCCCCGTGTGCAATGAGATCTCCTGGAGTTGCCAAAGTGGAAAGGAATAGCCCCAATGTTTTAAAATGGAGATTAGATTTTAAATAACAATTCTCTGGTGGTATGGAGGCGTCTCTCTATCACTTCTCGGACCAGAGTTTCAGATATCCTTGGTCTCCTAAGACAATTTTAAAAATAATTCAGCTAGAATGGACTAAATAGCCATGCTGTGAATGTGTCTTTCCTGGCTGATCTTCCGAGATTATCTTTTGCCAAGCATCCTTGGTCTCACCTCATTTGTCACATGACAGCCAAGCACAGAAGCCCGGAAGATAGGATTACCCCATATATCCTCAGACAGGACATAGCCACAGCGAGCTGCCAGCTCCTCACTGAGTAGAACCGTGGCACCGGAGGGATCTGGAGACACAAAGTGTTGCAATACCTAAGCAGCTGGCTCATTCCATTCAAACACTCCAACACAACACTTAAGAGGTAGCTTTATCTTGGGAGGTTTCCATATGCACACTCAAGGCCTGTGGCTCCTCTAGACTGGCATTCCACAGCTTTGTTAAGCACAGGAGGTTAGAAACACTTGGGAAACTTCTAGGTGGCTTTTAAAAGTCATATCTGTTTAGGCACAGAGCAATTTTCATTGCATTGTTGTTCTTGGAGAGAGAGCTGATAACATTTAGGATAAATCTCAGAGTGACAGAAAGTGATTTGAGTCATTTCATAATTTAGGTACACCTTGAATCCCAAAGAGGCATGCTTCAACAGTCTTAACTTACAATTGATGCACCTGTCCCTAGAATCAGCAGGGCTAATACAATATCAACAGCAGGCATGTTCATCAATACTAAGATCAACTAGTAGTGGAGGTCAGGAACTCTTTAACTGTTACTCCAGAGAATTCCAAGAGATTTATGCAGGAAGAGTTCAAAGATAAACACAAATTGGTGTAAGTGACAGGTTAACTTGCCTAGGCTAAAACTAGACATTTCCACATCCTACCATAGAAAGGTTATGAGGGGTGCATTCATACCAACACTGCTTAAAAATCAAGTCCCACAGAGCCCCCATTTATTTATTTAAGAAAGCTTTCCAAGCTGCCTTTCCACCTGAGGAAGGTGTCCAGGTGGGTTTGCAAGCAACAAAATACAATACAATATTTCACGATATATTAACGAAAAGCCAGTCACAGGCTGCTGCCAAACAGGAATTTTTGCCCACGTGGAATACAGTGTGCCCCTGTATTTTATTGAAGATTCCACATGTCATCTTGCTCATTTTGAGCACAACTTGTGTGGTTTTCTCCTTTAAATCATATGAAAGGAAAATCCCCTTTGATCCTTTTAAAAGGAGAAATTATGGGGTGGCTGCTGGGGGTGAGTTCATGCTGACACTCCCCCCCCCCCCGCAGCCCATCTGGGGAGCTAAGCACTGCCTTCAAAACAGCAGGGTGACGTTCTACATTCCCTCACCCGGACTTGCCCAGCTCAGCCATAGTTTAGCTTCATAGTTCAGCACCTCTTTACTGATGCAATGGGGTGGGGTAGGTGTGTGCCACAGGGTCAGGGGGACTGTAGACACCATCCCACTCATTGTAATCCTGCTTACTGCTGCTTCCACAGGAGGTATGTCTTTGTTGGAGTGAGCAACTCAGCATGCCTGGACATTGGGTGGTGGTGGTGCTACATCACTCTATGGTCCCTGCCACACGCAACAAAATAGGCACGCGGCGGCGGGATCACACAAATCCCCTGAGCCGCCGCGCACTTTCTCCCTGGCACGATCAGATGCCAGGGAGACCGGGAAGAAAGTGACGAAGCAAAGAGGGAGGCTGCCGAACTGCGCATGTGTGAGCATGCGCAGTTCGGCCAGGAGCCTCGGATGCGCCGGCAGAAGGACGCGCCGGTGATCCCACGGCCACACTTGCCGCGGCCTTCCGGTAAGTCCACCTCTAGGGGTGGTTCTTTTTTGCAGCGGGTTTTTGGCCTGAAGGGCCGGATCGGGGACGGGTGCACGCTGCTTCCAAGATGTTGCGGTGCCAGGGCCGGATTTAGACTTGCTGAGGCCCTAAGCTATACAAAACCCAGAGGCTCCCTACTGTTTTAAGTTACATCAGCTGGTCTCAGAAAAATTTAAAATATATACACCTTTTTAATATTTGAAATCATTTTTATATTGTGTTTTTATTCGAGGCCCCATCAGATTGCGAGGCCCTAAGCTGTAGCTTATTTAGTTTATGCGTAAATCCGGCACTGTGCGGTGCGATAGCGCCCGTTTGCTGCGCCCCTGATCTGTCCCTCTCCCGGCCCAAAACCCTTACGTGTGACCGGGGCCCAAGTATCTATAAGTATCTCCTTGAACGAGATGTCTCTTTGTCTTAACCTGGAAGCTGCCCTCTGACCTCTTCTCATGCTTTGTTCTCCCTCTGTCTTCACATGGCCTTTCATGGAGACAAATGTCTCTGCAGGTTTTTCCTGTAGAGACAATGCCCTTATACTCCCAACACACACGATGCTGGACAAGCTGGCCATTTGTGATAGGGAAAGTGCTTTTTAGATGAGGCGTCTTTCTCTTCTTTCTACTGCAACCTGAATGTGAACGGGATCTACTTGAACAAATGTAAGTTTACCTTTTTTTTGCAATATACTTCCTGGGAGATTTATTTACGGCACTCAGTATCCTGCTTCTATGGCTGGAAAAAATCCTGATATATTAACCAAACATCCCAATAGTCTTTTTACACCCCCATGTGGAACCAGCTGTAACCTAAAAATAGTCAAGGAATCAGTTCAAGTCTTCAATGGAAGACCTGTAAGGAGGAACTTGCCTCACTACCTGAAAGACATCCATAGAAGCCCCAACCTTAGCTTAAAGCTGATTTATGTAGGAAGGCCCTATACATAGATCCCATAGCCTGGTCAGGTTGATATGGGGGTGGGGAAGACACAGTCATCCAGATATTCTGGACCTAAGCCATTTAGAGTTTACACGGTCAAATACTAGTTCCTTGAGGCAGGCTCAGAAATGACTGGTAACATGTGTAGCTGTGGTAACCAATGTTCCCTCTAAGCTGTGGAATCTTGTGAGCAAAAATTCTACTCTGTGAGCTCCTGCCATTGAAGTTGTGAGCAAGTGGTTTGGCTGCTGCATAAATTAGTTTGTTCTGGAGCCACCCTTCCTGAGCTAAGACAAAAATGTGTGAGCCGGAGGCTAAAAAACTGTGAGCTAGCTCACACTAACTCAGCTTAGAGGGAACACTGGTGGTAACATTGGCCTGGCCTTTCCATCCAAATAAATGTAACATGTAACATAAGAGGAAAGCATATTGGCCTCTCGTAGAGTTTTCAGTCTCCAGGTGGGGCCTGGAGATCTCCCAAAATTACAAGCAATCTCCACACTTCAGAGATCAAGTCCTCTGGAGGAAATGGCAGTTTGGGAGGGCAGACTCTAAGGTACACCATATAGTCTAGGAGAAATGGAAGTCCTAGAGGGACATCACATCCCTGCTGAACCCCCTCCTCTCCCAAACTCTGTCCTCTCCAGGCATCACCCTTTAAATCTCCAGGAATTTCCCAGTCCACAATTGGCAACCCTAGCCTCCCCTCCCCTCCCCATGGATTAGGGCTCACCAATTATGTCTACCCTGAAGAACTTTCCCTGAAGAAAGGATTTGTCCAGCTTCATCCAAAATAAAGTGGAGTAACAAGTGTTCTCAATAAAACCTAGAAAGAAGTCGAAAGAGATAAGAATGACCCAATAATACACTGGTCACGGCAAGTAATTTCATTCTCAAAAGCCTCCCAAAAAGGTTGTTAATGGGGCAGGGGGACAGACGGACTAAGGCTGCTAAACAAACTGGAGAGAAAAAATGCCCTTCTCCTTAATACTAGCTTAATCGAATGTTCTCAGGTAATGTTATTTACCTCTTATGCTGTGAAATACTTCTAGACATGAAGCTTCTGTTAAAGGGAAACGCATTATCCCTGTTCACATGGTACAGTGAATGTTCATACAACCTAGATGTATTACCTATTTGTAATAAAAATCCAACACATGTTCACTGAACAAATGAAACTGGGGATCAGTAACTGGGTAAATCTGGGGCTTTAGACAGACATTTCACTGCATTTACATTGAATATAACATGATAATTAGTGTGTGTATTTAAAAAATCAAGCGTACACTGTATACAGATTACGCATGTATTCAGTGCAATTTGTGAACAGGCTGTTAGTAATCTTAGGAAGGAGTTCTTAACCATTTCACAAACCTGGGGGAGTTAATGCCAGTTGAGGCCTTCCTATGCTGGTCTGGAGCAGCAGAAGCAGCAAGATTCTTCTACACACATACACAGAGCAAGAGAGAGTTAAACAAACAGGTCAAGCAAACAAATCAAAAAAGACAAAAAGGTCAGTCTAACTCAAACCTCGTTACCTGCAAATCAGTTTGCTTATGGTCTCCATGCTATCAAAGAACCACAGGGCACTCCAAATTGTCAATAAGCAGCTTTTACAGTGTAACTCCCCAGAGATACCAGATAAACTGTATGAAGAGGACAGACTTGAAACAGAGAAAATGTAGTGAGTCCTATTTATAAAGAAGATATTTGCAAGACCACTTCCCTGAATTAGGGGCAGGTGCTTGGGGAGTAATGGTTAACCATTGAAGGCAGAGTTGTTGATCAAGATAGGATTCCACATGGACCACTTGGATTTGAAATCCTAGGTATGCTTCCTAGAAAGGAAGTCCTATTGATGTAGATAGGATTTACTTCTGGACTAACTCATGTAGGGGTGCCCCATTTATGCATCTTTAATATCACAACACAAACAGTTAAATAGATGACATCCTTCCCCCCCAAATCAGGTCATCTCCCACTCAACAAAATTCCTCATGGTCAAGCTGCTATTAAAGCCACAGGAAGCAAAAATTCTAGCAGTCCTACCCAGTGGACCTCATAAGAGCTTTTGTGGGTACACGTGGATGGCCAGGAGTTTGAAAAGATTATTTTTGTATGTAGCAGCTGTGACTGAGGGTATATGTCTGGCCTGCAATCATGTGGTTAAGCCCAGCGTTACCATACTTCTAAGCTCAGCTAAGTTAATGTTTAGCTTAAACTCATGATTAACTATTTGCATTTACTTCTCAATGAAACAGCATTAGACTGTACTGTAATTCTGTGACCCTAAATACATCTACAAGTCGATCATGCTCATGTTTATAGGGAGCTGCTGAAGAAGCTGACAACCAAGAGATGGGGATAAGTTTTTGAAAAAATAAAATAAATGCCCACTGTGAACAAAATCCCATGCAATTAACTCCCATGCAAGTAGGCTTTGAGTTGCTGCCTTGTAGTGGACCTTACTTTTGAGTAATTGTGCCTCAGCTCCTGCTGTAAAGCTGCAGTCCTAAGTATTATTTACCAGAAGGCAAGCTCCATTGACTGCAGAAGGGTTTACTTCCAAGTCAAAACATTTAGTACTGGGGAAGCAGAGCGTTACCTTGTGGTTCATCATCTGAATCAGCCACATCTTGTTCTTTTATGTGAACACAGGTATTACTTTGAATGCTAAGGTGTTGCAATGTTTTTCCTAGACCTTTGTCCTCCTGATTGAACATACACTGTTCATAGTCTTGTGTTTGGGGAGGGAGGAAGGAAAGTACACATCAAAAATGGGTCTTTGCAATTACAGATGGGGTGGGGGAATGATGTTAATTTCTTAATGCTTTCTTGTTTGTGTCCATTCCACTGAACAATGGGACTTTGTGGGGGTATTTTCACCCTTGTATGAAAATGAAAACCATCTGCTTTTTATATCAATAGTTGTTTCATTTTTTAAAATAAGCTTGGTCTGATCTAACTAAATACCAGCGCCGGGTCCATAATGAGTTACTATTAATATGTGGGAAAGGCAATCGTCCAAAGCCAGTGTAATGTCAAATAACTGGCAGGGGCATGCATTTTATTGCCTAAAAGTGACAAATAAAAATGTCAGGATTATAAAAACAATATTCTTTGGATGAGTAATAGTCTATGGATGTCCCCTTACAATCATTTGAACTAGCTCGAGTAAGCTCGCAGTTAAAGTTAAGTGCCAAAGAGACGCTCTT